>NC_044002.1:18502399-18584899 GCF_902150065.1 Myripristis murdjan | reverse complement strand
CTTGGCAGCACGTAACAAAACTTACTCTATATTTCCCAGACATAAAGCCATTTGAGAGCATTTCTGCAATGATGATATGATGGGCGGTAAATTGCTTTGCCAATAGCCTGCTTTATATTGTCGAGGGTCATACCAATCAAATGCCTTTGTGTTGAACTGAATTCAGTCTGGATTTCATTCAGCTGGTCTGGATTTCCCTCAACCTCAAAATTTCCTTCATTTCGCAGAATGCCATTCGAAGACGTCCAGAGAGCAGCTGTGAGGTTGATGAGATTCAGCTGCTGAGGGTTTTACTTACTTATGAGAGACTTGAAATGCAGGGTACATCACCAGTAACTTTACCAGTGTGTTGTAGGGTGGATATTTCATCCTAAAAGAGGCCAGACTGGTTACCTCTCCCTGTGTGCTTGTGTGTGTGTGTGTGTGTGTGTGTGTGTGTGCGCTGCTACTGACAGCCCCTATCTCTTTACATTGAGTTTGCCTTTGACAATGGCCAATGCAAGTTTTTTTTTTATATCTCCAAAATAGAAGGTCATAGCAACACAGGACCAGGACTGGCGAGTTCATGCACTTTAAAGGATTTGATGTTGTTGTTGTGTGTCGTGTCGTGAATGACAGGAAACACCGCTTGAAATCCAATTTGAACAGCCAGAGCGTCCAGACAGTGACACGTCTGCAGAAATCTGACTGGAACTGCATTTCAAACCACCTCCAATGTGGCTTGGATTCATTTTGCAAAAATCACGTTTAATGTTTCTTTTCCTGCTGTCCAGACTTTATAAAATCTATCTGATACAATCTGGATAAGCAAAAAAAAGAAAAAAAAAAAAAAACAGATTTGTGCTTGCAGTCTGAACAAGGCCCAAAGGTCAATACCTCAGTAAACAGACTTTAGTTCTATTGCGTTTTTCTGCTTTACAGTGTTTGCCTCACAATTACCCATTCATACACACACGCAAGGGGCCAAGATGCCCATCAGAGAGGTTAGGGGTTCACTGTCTTGCTCAAGGACACTTGATCCAAGAACTTTCTGATCACCGTGACTCTACCTCCTGAGCCACGCCGCCCCATTTGAAGCAAAATGTGGAACAATGTTTATTTTCTTTGGTGTCTGAATAGAACCCCAACTAGAAAAAAGGGTATCAATGCCGATCGTCATCACAAAAGCTGACATGCCTCCCTCTCCTGAACTTGCCCTGCCCCTCCCTTAAAATTCAACTCTGTCTCCCTTGCTCACATCACAAAGCAGTAAGCGCCTCCTCCTCTCCTCCTCCTCTCCTCCTCTTCCTCTCTCCCCTCCCACCATCCCATCTAGGAAGATGCCAGCCAGACAGACCAATGGATGAATGGATACATAGATAAATAGAGGCATGCTTTCCATTTTCCTCGGAGATCAATCCTGTGCCATACACAAACACATACACAGACACGCAGAAAGGCATTGTAACATTGCAACACACAGAAATACACACACACACACACACACACACACACATACACACAGAGGGGGGTTATTTGGGAAAATTCCTGGGCATTTGTTCCAGAGTGGCACTGCGGGCCTCTGAACGCCGGCGATTCAGCTAATGTCAGTGTGTGAAAGCATCAATCTGTCAACAAAACCCTACTTTGCAGGTCAAAAGCCTTTCAGCATTACAGCGAGGAAAAAAAAAATACAACAAAAAAAAACAGCTTCACATTTCGCCGACGAGTGAGAGAAAAAGGCCTCAAGAGAGAGAAAAGAGAAAATTGTTACTATTACCTTGGAAAGGCAAAGAAAATATAGAATAGAGGGAATTCTCCATGAGAAGGAATAATCAAGATGGTTATTTTTCTGCCGGATGCCGCTGCTCCCTTGCATTATCAAAATTGATCATTCCTATAATTTTGCAGGGGAGAGAGTGAGAGCGAGGGAGAAAGAAAACCTGTTTTCATGCCAGCGCAGCTCACGTGCCCTGACCTTGCGCAGGTGAGGTAGCGATTCCACTGTTTGTTTGTTTTTTTTCAGTAATTTTGTGGTTTGCAATGACATATCTTTGGCTGAAATGGGTGGTGAGCGCATTTGAAGTGGGAGTGTCAAAACAAATTAGGTCCAATCGTGGCATTAAAAATTGCACTCCCGTGTCTCTGCCAGGCCAGACCACATTGTAGCCCAGATGCTGGCGTTCTGTGGTATTCACATTTACATTGATCTCTCCAAAATCACATTAAGCCTTTCAGTGTGTGCTGCGCTTTCTTGTTCCACTTTGATGTAAACATGTCAACCGGTAGAGGTGTTTCCTCATCTTTGAATTGCGGCCTTGTGAGGGTATTTGGATCTCATGAATTTAAGTTCAACCCAAGAAAACACACACACTTGCATCATTTATGGGGACAAGCACATCCCACTTTTTCGGATAGGGACTGCCCTTTAATCAGAGGGCCCATGGTTTCCTCAGGTTAGGTTCGGGTAAATGGGGTTGGATGTATTTCTTGGTACGGATGCAAAACTCAGCATAACACTGGTGAACTCCACGTCCAGAGTGTGTATCTTTGCAGCAATGGGCCTTTGGAGCCATGGGTGTTTGTCGTCTGGGATGGCCAGTGAACCAATGGGCTTTCAGTCCAATGGGACTCCAATAGACAACCTCACATTGTCCCTACCACTAGTTTTACAGTTAATTAACGTGAGTATGAATTGAATCAAATCAGTTTTCCGGTTCCACAAAAGGCTAACTAGAGTTCAAGAACAGGAATTAGATTTGATTGGTGTTTTTTTTTTTTTTTTTGCATTTGGACTTGGTGCTGCTTCTACATGCATTGAGGTGAACTGCCGCTGCTATCTGCTTATGTGAGGCCGACAGCCTAACTCAGGTTTGACAGCACTTACATCATCAGTGTACAGGTCATGGGTCAGGGGTGGAAACAGGCCGAGTACAGCAGATGTCACCATTTTTGTGTCAGGTTGAGCTTATCAGTGCAGCCAGCAAATTGTTTTGAGAATGAAAGAAACAGACATAAATATTCGATTCAGATTTATTAAGCTCAGTATGGACGAGGCCCGGGTGAACTCAAGATAAGCGGGGCTGGTGTACTGCCAGTGCACATGACCCGTAACATTATGGCCCCAGAGACACAATGCTGGTACAACTGAGGATTGTTAAGTGATATATCAGAGGAAGCTGTATTCAATATCACTGCAGGCCTGGTGACGGTAAGCTAGTGTAGAAAAGTAGGAGCTGCAGAAGAGAGAACCCAGGCAAGGTAGACTTTACACTGTCAGCTGTATTTTTATATGAAAGAGTGCAATCTTAAAACTTTAACCTTTTTTGAACCAATTTGGCTACTCATTGTTTGAATAGAGGGGGCGAATTGTTTGCCACCAGTTTATCCAATGTGCAGGGGCAAAATGTTGTCAGTAGCGGTCATTATCAATACATACAGGCATGCATACAGAGACAGAGGCAGAAACAGAGAGAGGGCGGCAGAGGCCAGGCCAGGCAGCGAGAGGAGAGGCTGCACTTAAACTGAGATGTAAAATTAAAATAATGGGTGGTGAAAATGAGTACCCTATTTAGGAAGAAAAGCGATGCAGGACACGATAAGTCAGAGAAAAAAAAAAAGAAAAGCGGAAGAGGAAGGATTTCAGATGAGCAAAGAAAATATAATTACACCAAAATCAGTATTTTTAGACATGACGTAAGTTGCAGAAACAAAGACAGACAGGTCACAGTCGCACAAGTGGTGATGTGATACTTTTCCCAGAACCACACACACACACACATACTTACAAATACACACCTCTCCGCCCCCCAGAGGTACACTATCTGCAGCAGGAAGTCCCGTGCAGCCACTTCCTTCAGGCCCCAGGAACAATGGCTATTGTCGGTGACCGCGCCACGCTGATATGGCGTGACCTCACCTCCATATCGCTGCTGACAATAAATCCTCCACCTTCAAATGGAACAAACGATGATAGATTAACGAGGTAATGGCGCCACAACAAAACCGCCATAAACAAAAATGTTTAAAAAAAATAGTAGACTGTGGTGGAGGCAAAAATTGGAACAGGTTGAAAAGTATTGTCGACTGTTTTTTTTTTTTTCTTCACTTTATTGTCTGATGTTTATCAACTTAAAAAAAAAAAAAATTAAGATAACTTATTTTTGCCGTTACCAATTTAGCCCCAAATCCTGGCGCCAAACTCCAGAGTGTCAGAGCGGACACAATTTGTAAAGAAAGACAATGCTGTCATTTTAATGAACTTTGAACTGAAATTTCTCAAATACCTCTCGCATCTCAGATTAGCTTTAGTAAGATATGTTTGTATGTCGCATTCTCTTAGATAAGTTAATCATTTAATGTGACAGTATCCCTTTAGCGCACACATTGTGTTGCAAATAGGCTAATGAATATAACAGCTATTCCAAAGCTTTTCTTGCGCTGAGAGCAGCCGAACAATCACAACTTTCTTTTTCAGACGTCAGTATTGTTCCCTCCTCGACCACTTGAGCAGTCTGAAGTGGGAAGCAGGAAATTCCATGTGGGAATTTTCCCAGTTCCCAGTTGTCTAGACGGCAGCATTGCACACATTCCCACCTGGGATTTGCCACGGACACACAGTCTTCTTGTGTTGGCCATTGAGCAGCTCCACCAGAGCAACTGGGGAGGGCGTCGAATGCCTTGCTCAAGGACTTATGATTTGGTCACCTGGTGGCCCAATGCTCTTTCAGTTCTTTCTAAGATTTCCTCCCTATTTCCTGATTGTTTTTGTTTTTTGGGGGTGGGAGTTTTTCATGGCTACTATGAGGGATCAAGTCAGAGGTCATCTTGTTTTGTGTGTCAAGCTGTGGTCCTGTAATGCCCTTTGAGAATGAGATTTGGGCCTCTAAATACGTGAACTTGAACTCGAACCCAACAGGCTTCAGGCATGCCTCACTTGGAGATAAATGAGATGGAGGGCACGTGGTCAAAATTGTGGAATTGTGGTTGAAATATGTTGGTTCCATTTGGCCATGCAACAAACTGGCGACACCATAGCTGAACAAAAACTGAATCCAAACAACTGGCCAGTTCTGGTGTTGATTCTTAGAGTTTTTAGGCCTGTGGTTGTCACGGGAGATATAGAAAGCATGAATGCCAAGGTACACAAATTGTCTTTGTTCATATAGAGCTTGGAGATTGTCTTCCAACAAAAAAATGACCCCATAGGTCATTTGTACAAGCAGCTTATTACAACCTATACTTACAGTTTAAAGTTAAGCGACCTCTACTGGTTGTGTGAATAACAAGAATGTGGCATATCTAGAGGTAAAATGCACATTTGGAGGTGGCTGGTGGATGGGACCAGAGTTCCTGTACCCTGAGAATTCCTGTGTTTGTTTTCAGGTTTCTTTCATTTCATGTACGTTTATTGTTGTCACCATGACGACAAAGGTCCTCTAAACTTAACCTCAGCCTTGCCCTAACCTTAACCAAGTATTTGCGGTGCCTAACCATAACCAAACTGCGACTATTTTACCACACTTGCGCATCATGGCTTGTGGCATATCTGCTGCCACCAGTTGGGGTGCTAATTTCGGAAACACTCCTGTGCGTTGTGTTAGTGTGAGTACAAACAAACGGTCTATGTGGTCGCATGGGTTGGAGGACTTGTTGGGAGCTTGTATGTGCTTAGCATGAACTAAGCATGAACTTAATATTGCGCATTCACACTTTTTAAAGCTGGACTGCAGATTCGAGCCAGCTTCAAACCAGCAACTTCAAGCATCTCTACCCTAAAATCTACCTCCAACTGCACAGAGCTGCTTCCTGTAAAATGGCTTAAACCGTAAGGGCACTTCATGTAAGAAGAATGTAAAGATTATGGCAGTTTGTGAAGCTTTTACACCTCTGGGATGATGCACATGCCTTTTAAATATGCATCACTTTATTTTGGCTCGAGTCTAAAATGGACTTCAGGCAAGTTGTTGGAGCACATAGCAAACGGTCTCAAATCAAAATTACTTAAAGGACATTTTTAATCAGACACTGCGTTTTTGTAGAAATTGAAGAAAAGAGGAGCAAAAGGAAGCAAAGAGGCTGATCTTTGCATCTGAGCATGTCGAATTATGTTTGAATATGGAATAGGTGTGATAAACTCCAGGTAACAGATTGAGAGAGAAAGACAATTGTGTTCATTAATTAGCAGATGACAGAGCTTCCAGTGGATTTAGTAGACTGGGAAACTATGGAGCAGAACCAAGCTCCCTTACCTTATGTTTAGCTTCCTCCTCGAGGGTGTTACAATGGGGTACCAACATTCGACAGTGCTTTTTTCTGTGACACTGCGTGTGTGTGTGTGTGTGTGTGTGTTTCGGCATCCCTCAGTCCCCATCTGTACAGAGCAGCTGCCGTCAGGATGCTTCTGGGGATTAAACTCCTTTCTCACACACAATCTGCCTTCCCTCTGTCTTTCTCTCTCTCCTCCCCTCACATCAAGATCTTCACCTTGCCACCTCCTTCCATTTTTCCCTCTCCCTTTTCTGTCTTCCTTTCTTCCTTTCTGTCTTTCATCTTCTGATTACTTTATAATATTATGTGGTCATGTCTAGATTTTATTTTCTCTCTTTCCTCCGAATCTTTTTTTAAATGTATTTTATTTTTGGCGACATCATTGGTGTTATGCTGTTTCTGCACTGCACAGAGATCAGCTGTCAATCAAACACTGTGGGCGGGACTGTGACATCTCTCTGATGATTGAATTTCTGCACGTGAAGTTTGATTTTCTCGAGGTTTCTCTTCTGTTTATTCCCAGAAACCCTCTGCTGCCGCTGTCTGAAAATGCGAAAATGCATCACTTCCTGTGCATGAGGCTATTTTCCTGCCAAAGACCTCAGAGACATGCAGAACAAGTGTTCATGAACTGGGAATAGACTGAATCAATACAGTGTTATATCAATTGAAAGTAGTGAGAAGCAAAATAGACATTCATCCACATGAAAATGGATCATTTCTGTAAAGGAACGCTTCACCCAAACTGTAGATATTTGATATATAGTGCAGTCTATCCATCCACATAATTTCTGTGTGAGTTGGCGAAGAATACCATCATACTGTATCAATCCTCATCTAATTTGTACTCGCAGTCTGTTTTTGGTGTTCTTCGGCAGGAAATAGTTCCCAACGAGACTCTTTGCCTCCAAGGGCTGTATTGTATGTCAGGTATCTGTGTTGTTGTTTTTGGACAGAGATGTTGCTGCTGAGTTTTTTTTTTTGTTTTTTTTTACAGTTTGAGCTCTGCAAACAAATATCCTTCCAGCCCCATTGTGCTTAGGTGAAGGGAGACAAGGGGAGATGGTAGCAGACTGGAAACCTCGCCAGATCAAACGGAAACTGTCTGGGTGCTTAGATTGTATGAGGGATAAGTGGGAAAATATATATATATATTTTTATTTTGTATTTTGGGTTAACTGGTCCTTTAATAATGATGTAGAAAAACAAATTGTGATCAGTATCCTTATCAATTTATGGAACCTGCAGCCAGATGTAAAAGTGCCAGAAGAGTTTTTTTTAGCTGCATGGAAACATCCTGCAAAACTGTCTGGTAAAATAAAATAAAAAGATTTGTATGGTGTTGAATGTGGACAGGACTGTTTTTTCTTCTGTGTGCATGTGTGTACACATAATGAGAGGACCTCAGTGTGTGTGAGAGAAGAAAAAGAAGACTGTGTGCATGTGTGTGTACGTGTGTGTGACTGCGTGTGTGTGTGTGTGTGTGTGCATGGCTTGAGGGGTGAGTGAGTTTTATCCTACTGTCAGAGAGAATGTGTCAGATTTCGACTCCTTTGTTCTGTGTCGCAGAGTCTTGTCGCTATGTCTGTCCGCATATGTGTGTGTGTGTGTGTGTGCGTGCATGTGTGTGTGTGTGTGTTTGCCTGCCATCCCTGTCGGCTTTAGTTATTAGTCACTGGCTCTGTCAAGAGGCGCCTTTTTTTTTTTTTTCAAATAGTTTTGAAGTCATAAATCCATAAGCAGACAGATGTAAGCTGGCGACCAAATACAGACATATATTAGGCATTCCCCTGGATCCAGCAAGCTGCTTGATGGGACATAAATGCAATCATATCCTTTCTCCTAAATCCCTCACAGCTTTCATATCCTGCCTTCACCGCTGCCGATAGACTGAAGATACAGATGCTGTTGGTGTATACACTATAAGTCGGTTCATAGTTCTCATTTTATGAAGGGCTGATAAGAGGTTCGACTAGAATATAACAACCGCTCTGGCCAGAAACACAGTGTGGGCAATGCTGGACTCAAAGCAACGGAAGAGCAAAATGAGAGCAATGAAATGAAATGAGTGAGCACATTTTTAAAATAGCAGGTTATTTGATGATAGCATGTTACCACCCAAACGGAAACTGAGGTAATCTGTTCATTTCAGCTAATACGCAGATGATGTGCATGAGAAAAAAGAGAGAGAGAGAGAGAGAGAGAGAGAGAGAAAGAGGGGTTATATGCTGCCTGTCGCCCAAAATGAAAACCTTTGAAATATTATACTCCTATTACTGTAATTGAGTTTGTGAATAATACCAAATGCCTCAATAATACCAGATTATGAATTCATTATGATATGCCATAATAATACTGGCCAGATGCTGCCGCTTTGTCTGGCTTTGCAAATGAGTCTAATCCGAACTGGACACCTGACAATAGAGGTTTTCATAACATTCAAATGACATTGAAACCAGAAAACTAGAGTTTTTGGTTGCGGCCATTTGCAAAAATACAAATGAAACGCAGGAGAAAGAAAAACGACAAAAATAAATAAATAAATAAAAAATAACAACAACAGGAAATCCACACTGGTCTCAGTAAGATGATTGCAGATGAGCCAGACTCACAATTTGTTCAAGTAAGTCATCTCATTTCACTTGTTTTTGATTCTGCTACCCCATTATATCAGTTTATTATGTTATTATGCACTTAATGTTGGATTTATTTAGTTTGCCTGTATTACTGCTGACTTGACTTCATGTCACTGGACAAACTGTATTGATCAGGTCAAATACCAGTGGCTGCACTGTGGCGAACGCTTCTCTTTACTCTGAGTTCTCCAACTTGCCTTCTTCTGCTTGCACACACACACACACACACACACACACACACACACACACACACACACTCTTGAAGAGACACTGCAGTTCAAAGCAGTTCCCTTTTCAATAGCTACCCAGATGAGGCAGTTCAACAGACTACAAAAAATTTATTGACTCAGATATGACAAGTGAAATGAAAGTTTATTCCTATGCCCTCCCTTCCCTTAGCAACTGTTAACCCTTACTTCACCCCAAATGTGCACCAAAACAACATTTAGGGTAAAGAGTATATGGGAAAAATAACAGTGGGACAAAGGTTTCTAATTAGGATATGATCACAAAGAATGAAAAAGATTGTGAACTATTTTATTCCAACTCATCAAAAGCACATGAAAAGCAGTGCCAAACAAGCAATGGCTGCACATAACCATGCAGATAAAATTGCATTATATGCATGCTCAAGTACAGCTATTACTTATATTTTTGCGGTTTGTATTTTTTAAATGAGAGCTGATTCTTATAGCATATTGAGACGAGCTCCTCGGTTTGAACAGTAGCTTCGAGAGTGGGTGATGAATGGAGAGGCCACTAAATTACCTTGTGAATGAGACTGAATATAAACGATGGCTTGACTCATATAAAAGCAGTTAGATTTTACTGTATCGCTGCCGGCTGGTGGGGGCTGTCAGGCACACAGAGGTGGTTTGAAACAGGAAGCACCGCCTTGACCCTTTGCTTCCTCCATTGCGCCTTGTTTATGTTCCAACGACTTCCTGCATTTCTCTGTCATTTCTCAGGCTTGGAATAGCACAGCCAGCGGGCGGATATATCATGATATGTTGGTCTAGCGGAGTGCAAACGTATACGAGCAGAAATAAAAGCTGGAGTGAAAAACTGCTTCCTAGTGACTGGGGATTGTTATTGTGCAGCTGCAATGTTGGTTTCCAGTCACTAGAGGGTGGGTAAGCCTGAGCTATGAGTCCAAGAGCCCAGTGTGGAGATACATGACAGGAGGTAAGATTACTGACACATTTCAAAACACTCTTCTCTCTCTTCTGTGTCAAATACACTAAACTAATCGATTGCATACTTAGTTTTAAAAATGCAAACCTGTTTTATTCATAAAAACGAAGCTATGGGCATGAGTGGGAACTTAACATGCAAAATTATTTAAATGCCTTGCAACCTAGATTGTGAGATGACACACTTCAGCATTTATTTTAAAAAAAAAATATATAAAATAGTTCTCAATTTTTTACACTATCATTATGATTTCAAGTCTATAAAATAATCTAGAAATATGCCATCTTGCCCTCTGTTTGGTGTAGTCTCTGTCTCTCTGTGTATGTGTGTGTGGGTGTGTGCATGTGTGTGTGCAGTGTGTGCTGCCTCTCTTCATGATAGATATGCTTCCTTACTGTGGCAGGAGAGATGCAGCCATAGGGAAGCATGGCCTATAAAAAAGAATATGCTGTAAAAAAAATATCCATCTTAACAAGTTATTTAATCTAATACTCGGCCTTAAAATTGTATTGTCCCTAAAATAAACGAGAAATCTTCCAGGAAAAGTCAGATTAATTCACTATTCTATTCTAGGTATTTTTCGTGATACATCCTCTCAAAATCCTGGAATTTTCTGAAAAATAAACAAAAGTCAAAAATACTGCACCAAAAAAAGTTTTTTAATGGATCCTTCAAATCATGCTATTCTTGAAAACAAATAAGAACTGTGCCAGTGGAGTCAGATTAATCACTTTATCCTACAAGAAAATCAGGTCAGATCTTCCTTTACTTTTTGTGATACTTCCCTATTTCAAGACACTGACATTTATTTCTGGGACATTCCTGGGGGGGAAAAAAAAGCAAAAGTGCTTTGAGGAAATATAATTTTTAGAGTGAACGCGAACCTACGTGACTTGATAAAAGGAGCATTCTCGAGGAAATTCATGGGAAAAAAAAAAAAAAAGATTTTAAGACTGAGTAAGACCCGAAATAACTTGATAAGAGGAGAATTTTTTTGCAGCGAGACAATCGAGTTTAAACAAGGTTGTTGATGCAGTCGGCCAACAGAGGACTGACTCATGCCTGCACAGACCGGTTGGTGTTGTTGGTTTGATCATGGCTGCCCTGTCTTCAAAACCAGCTGCAGCACTGGTGGTGGGGGAGCCCTCTGTTCCTGGAGGGTGTGTGTGTGTGTGTGTGTATGTGTGTTTGCCATGTAGCCCCAGCAGGGTGTCATTTGCCCAGGCTCTTAAGCTTTGGGGCCCCGGGGGTCTTGCACAGGCTACCAAACCCTGGGAGGAAGGTACATGTACAACAAGCACTTAAAGCAGCAAAGAGTAATGCATGGCTCTCGGTGTATGTGTGTGCATGTGTGTGTGTGTTGAATGTGTGTGTGACTTTTGTTCTCGCTACCAATATCAAAGACAAGCTGCAAGCCTATTTCTGAAGCCATATATTTGCTAGAGAAAATCATCAATAAGCCCATAACATTGGATTTTACAAGTTTTACTGTATAAGGAGGAAATGATGAGTGAGTATATGTGATGCCATTTTTTTTACTGCATGGAATGAATTCCATCAAACATATTGTTCTTTAAAGGGATTTGAATGGATGATAGGAGTAATGTGATGTGCCCGCAAAGTCCACAGACTTCAAAGGAGTCCGTGGAAATGGCTCAGAGGTCAGAGACGGCTTTGTGTTCAGAGCAAAGAGAGGAAATTGACAATCAGAAGTTTCTCAGCTTGAGCATTAAGCGCCGTTTTGGAATAACACCAGACACATATGCACGGCCAGCCTTCATAATCTACATCCCACCAACACAGAAACACACGCAACATGAAAAGACGACGTCGCGGGAGGGAGTCAGAGGCTGTGAGAGAGTTGAACCGGAGCAACTAGAAACAAATCAAAGCATTAAAAATATGACGGCCGGCACCGATTGGAGAAATATTTACTGGCAAAACTCAAACAAGGAGAGTCGCGTAAGAGAGATGCAAAAGATGCGGGCCTCTGTTGTACATTTAGAAAAACATACATAACCAAACTATGAGAAAAGATTTTACATTGCCTAAGTACTTGACTAATTTAAATAGTGACTTTTCATTTTTATCATCATTCATGTTTAGTAAGCTCGAATTTTAAATCTGATTGGTGAACTTTGGCAAAAAGGAGGAAACTGTTGCTGTACCTGAATATAACTGAATTAATTGAACTGTATTGAACTGTAACTGTAAATGTACTGAAGTATGCTGACTTAATAGAGTGGAGCAGAACAGAACTGAAGTGAATTGAACTAAAGAGAGATGTGACGGGTGACTGCAGGGGGAGAGATTTGGGGCAGGGGGGTGCTATCATCCTTGGGGCTAAAATCAAACAGGTAGGCTGGCGGCGCACACTGACACGCATGCGCATACACACACACACACAGTGAGAGAGAGAGAGAAAGAGAGAGAGAGAGAGAGAGAGAGAGCTCTGTTCTCTGAGCTAGCTGCTAAACGCTCAGCAGAGGAGGGGGAATTTGGAGTGACATCCCAGTTATTGCTCTTGACATTTGTGCAGCGCCCAGGCACATATGCACAGTAAAAGCCGCACCTAGGGGAGAGAGGGAGAGAGAGTGTACGCGCATGTGTGTGTGTGTGTGTGTGCTGATGAGCTAAGCGCAGCTGAGGACAGACAGTGAATGAATAATAAAGTGTGTCAAACCTGACCTATGTGGTCACTCCATTTAGACCTTCCCTTGTTTTAACCACCCCTACTCCCTCATCCCTAACCCTCTCTCTCTCTCTCTCTCTCTCTCTCTCTCTCACACACACACACACACACAGACAGACACATACACACACACAAAGACAAAGACTCTTGTACGAGCTAACTTTAGAAATAAGAAAACACCTATGAGTGCCTTTGTTTTTTCCCAGTCTGAACATATCTGTTGAACTGTGAAAGTGAATTGGACAGGGATCAACCATATAATATAGTTTTGACAGCCTTTGAAGCGCATCCGCTCTGCCCCCGCGCATTTGCTGATTGCCCCTGAGCCCTTTTTCTCCTCTGCACAGGCATACTGTGGCATTTACAAGGTACAGTGGGCAGCAAAATACACATTAGAAATGAGAACGCACACATGGAGAAGGAGAGAGAGGGAGAGCGACAGAGAGAGAGAGAGAGAGAGAGGGAGGGAGGGAGAGAGGTGGTGGGTGAATTATTTTATTTGGTTTATTACTGTTGTTTTGGCATCAGGGGCAGCAATGCAGCTCTATAATGCAAAGGTGGATAAATTATGACAACTCGCTGGTGATCCCCACAAAGCAAACCACCATTAACATCAACACAAATCAGTTAGATTTTCCCTAAAAGCACAAATTATGCACCTAGTCCTCATGATTTACATCAGTTTGATACTATACGCTATGATGTAACCTCTGAATTTGCATCATAATGACTTATATCTGATTGAAAATGTTGGTAAACTCCATGCTGCAAAGACAAGGGAGTTGAAGTTGACAAATTGCACCTGATTGAGTTTGGAAAGCTGGCCCGGTATATCGTAGGTGGCTGTTCTGGCTTGGCGGTGGCGCCTGTTTTGGAGAGGAAATACACTGACATCTCCTCCCTTTTCGTCCCGCTGCCTCGTGTAATTTGCCCTCACCCTGCATGTGTGTGTATGTGTGTGTGTGTGTGTGTATAAGGGAGAGGGAGTGTGTGTGTGTGTGTGTGTGTGGGCAGTCAACAGAGACATTTCACCTCATACTAGAGAGAGAGACGAGAGGAGGGGAGAGAGAGAGCGAGAGAGAGAGAGGAGAGGAGGGGAGGGAGGAAAATAGAGAGACCAAGAGAGGAAGAGAAAGGGAGGCAGGGATATGGGGTGAGAGAGAAAGGGAAGAGGAAAGAGAGGGAGAGTGAGAGAGAGAGAGAGAGAGAAGCGACACAAATCAACGTGAGCACCCAAATCACAATCACCATCACCAGCAGTAGCAGCGGCGGCAGCAGCAGCTTCCCCCGACCTCCATCACCCGACCTCCATCACCTCTTTATTTTCTTGGCAGAGAGACACACAGAGAGAGAGAGAGAGAGAGAGAGGAAGAGAGAAAGAGAGAGAGGGAAGAAAGCCTCCTCAACAGCGCAGGAACCGGTAAGTCCTAGAAGAGAAAGGGGTGGAAGAAAAGCTTTACAAGTTGTGGAAATGATGGCAACAGGGATGTGTCTGCAGTGTGACTCCTGAGTGCACAGAGAGAAAGGAGGGAGAGAGAAAGAAAGAGAGAGAGAGAGAGAAAGAGAGAGAGGAGAGAGCAGGGTGGATGGTCCAGACAAGTCTCTTTTTTCTGCTTCCCTCCTCTGCCTGTGCTTCCTTCCGCCGCAAAATAATAACAGTCTGAGTCCGGGAGACCCGCCGCCGGTCGGTCCTCCTCCATTCACACGCTTTAAAGCCTTTTGGGGATAAGGGATTGGATTCCTTTTCCGCCAATCACCACCCTGCCTCCAGGAAAGCGAGGGGAGAGCGCCGGTAGAGGAGAGGGTAGAGAGACAGAGACTGAGAGAGAGGGAGAGAGAGAGAGGGACAGAGAGAGAGAGAGTTCCCCAGCAAAATATTACTCGAATATTGTTTTAATATTCCTGTGGGATAGTTTTGCCTGCAGTACTTATTAGTACGTTTATAGTCACCTCATTGTACTTAATAGCTTTATTTAGTTATGTGTCTGTGGTGCTCTATAGAGTTTAGAGTGACTTTATGGTATTTTATCATAATATTAATATAGGACCTTTTGTGTGTAATTGTATTGATTTTAGAGTCACTTTATTATTGTATTTTTGAAAATGATTTATCAGATCACTTATATATAATAATATTTCTATGATATTCCTATGATATGATATACCTACAGAGATTTATATATGTCTCGGGCACTCAAAACATGAGGTTTTATAGTGATTTTAGTTGTTCTCTTGTATTACTATGATATTCCTATAATAATATTTGTGTGGGACATGGGTGCATATCTGTGGTAAAGCAACGTCACAATGTCACTATAATATCCCCAGATGGACTTATTATGCGCCACTGGTATTCAATAATAAGTTTGTGTATTTGTGTCTCAGATTACTATAATAATCCTATAATATTTGTACAGGGACTTACATGCTTGTCCATGGTACAGTATGACACTCCATGGTAGTGAGTTTCATAATAATGTTAATTAATTGCACTTTAATCTCATAGCACTGCTGCAGTGTAACTTTATATCCCAGTATGGTCTTATTGTGAGCCTGTAGTACTCAGTAATGAGTTTATATAGTGACATTTTATCATGTACTGCCATGATATTCCTATTCCTAATATTTGTAGGGACTTATGCATGTATGTGGCACACAGTAGTGAATTTATAGCAATTTTATCCTATGTTATGCCAGTTTTATCTTTTAACTCATTGCAATGTTGCTATAATATTCCGGTATGGACTTTAAGAGTATAGTGACTTTATATATGTATTATCTCCTGTCCTATTATTCTGATATTAATTTCAAGAAGAATCCAGAGTATGTCTATGGTACTCAATAATAAGATTACAGTGACGTTATCCTACTTGTTGACATCTTTAGTATCACTATGAAATTGTGATAATGTTCCTATATGGGCTTATTGTGTGTCAGTGGTATGCAGTAATGAGATTGCACTGACTTTTTTTTTTTATCTCCCATGGTATTGCCATGACATATTATATCTTTTGGTGTTATCTCTTATCTTGTATGTGAGTGTGACTATGTGCCCTACAGTATGAATAGGCCACTTTCAGAAGACATTAGCACAGCCTCACAGTTACAGATATAGCTGTGATTAAAAATGAGATATTTACCATGATTTAAGTGACACTGTGATTAATAGAGGAGATGTGTAGTATTTTACAGGAGCTGCCTTATGTTGCCTTTCTTTATGAATGGAGCCTTGTACCATCACTCCCAATGCTTCTCCATTCCTTTTAAAAGTAATATGCAAATCAGAACATATCATGGGCTTTTTTGGGTGTCTTCAATAGGATTCAATTGGCAAATGTGAAAAAGTTGTGTTTGTTACTTTAATCTTCCATTCACTGTAGGTGTTTTCACAAAGTGTGCAGACTTATAAACAGTGACTACCCTACTGGGCATGTATCTGCCCTTGACCCACGACCTATGAGTTATGCACTCTTTACGGAGCATTTGTCATAGCTGTGTTAGCCCATTAGTGGCAGTAACTTGGCCTAGCCGAATGCATGCAGCAGTAGTATGATGTCAAAATCAAGAAACAAAGCAGACAGAAGCAGCTAGTCTGGACAGACAATGCTTTTAAAAGTAACTAAAAAACCTGAGAGTGACCAGATGAGGGCCAGGGCACATTCATTAATGTATTTTTTCAGTGGTTGAAAAAGCCAGGACAGTGTGGACAGTTCAAAGGGGAGAAAACATTTGTTTTGATATGATAAAGCCATAGCCAATATTTTGTTTTTCCTCAAAATGAAGGGTTCTTTAAATGACAGGCAGAAATCCAAAGGGCGCAGGCTGTGCAGTTGCATCTGGGCTGCAGGTGACAAGGGGCCCACCTTGCAAGTACTTGACGGTGGTGCACAGGCTTCAGTTTGGTGATTATTTTCCTTTCAACCAAAGTATCATTATCAACAAACAATTGTAATTGCATAATCACTTTTAACTAAACTGGCTGTAAGTGCTGTAGTGTGTGAGTTATATACAGCAAAATTGTAGGCTACAATAGGAGTTTTCAACTGATTGTGACCAGGGACCACCATCCTGACAAAGACGCAATCTGGGGACTGAATCTTGAAAAAAGGCTCCTTCATTGGTATAATCAGTGAACGATTTTTAGATGCTAGACAGTAAGAATTTTTTTGGGCATGTTTGTGTGTGTATAGGTAGGACAGGAAGGCCTGTCTATGTTAATGGGATGTTAATGACGCATTTCAGGGGAGTGCAGGCTACCAAGAACCAAATGGGTGCTATTTGTAATTATCACCCACAGAAGTCACCTTGAATTCTCATGCTGCATTATTATCAACTGCATGGTTATGAACCCCCTGCAATATCCTGCTACACCGCTAAGGGCCCATGGATAGTCATTAGAAAACATTTTATCTTCATGCTTACTCCATTTCTTTAAAGTGTGAGGGTGACAAATGGAGAGAGAAGCATTCAAAAACTGGATGTTTTTTAGTCAGCAGTGGCTAGCTATGGCTAATGTTACTACTTGCATTACAGAAGAAGCTAGCTTCGTTGCCTGCACAAGCCAACCAGCTCCATGGTTCTTACCACGAGTCCTGAGATCAGGTAAAAATGATGCAGCAAGTTAGTCAGAAAAGCAAGTAAATTCAGTTTACACTTTATATTCACTGTGGCTGTGTGGTGTTTTCTGGAGCTGTATTTGGCAGCAGTAATAAAGTGTATTGAGCGATTTTCTGGGCTCATGGCCTTGTTAGCACTGATAAACCTGCTGTCAAAGACATTTCATGATGCAGCCTGTGAATTGGTACAGTTCTGAAAAGCCTGTCTGTGGTGCTCAAAGTTTATTGTCATTTTGCCTCAGGTGCTGTTGTCAGGTACTGTTGGCTAGATCAGATCTCTGCTCATGAAAATGTTGGGTAGATCGGGTGTAAGATAAGATTTTATCTAATCTTACACCAAATGCTTTACTTGCTTTACTTATGGCCCTTTTCCACTAGTACCTACTCGGCTCAACTTGGCTCGACTCTACTCGGTTTGAGAGCTTTTCCATTAAGTGGTGGTACCTGGTAGCAGATACTATTTTGGGACCTACTCAGCCGGGGTTCCAAGCGAGCTGAGTCGAGCCGAAATGTGACGTAAACGGAGTGAAGGCCACTGATTGGACGGGGAGCGATGACACATGAGAGCGACTCCTTCACGAAAACCAAACCCGGCATTAAAAAAAAAAAAAAAAAAAAAAAAAAAAAAAAAACGGCAACAGCGGCCGTGCACATTGATCATCACTGAAGCTGGCAAAGTCGGAAAATGGCAAGCAAACCGGTACCATGGTCAAATGAAGAGGTGGAGACTTTTCTGTGCTTGGTGGTGGCCCAAAGAAACCAGAGGGAGCTGGATGATGAGCCGCCTTGCTATTACGACTCCACCCACGGTGAGGTGGTACTCAGTTGTAATGGAAACCACCTAAACAAGGTACTAGTGGAAAAGAGGCATTACATTGCAGAAATACAGTTATGGAAATTTAGTTTGTTGCAATTTAATTGTCAAATAAGTGTAAAAATCCTGGTCCAGGGTGAAATTCTTGCACCGGGGCTTGTCATCACCTGCTTTGGCCACTGAAACTGACTTTGAAATGTTGTTGTCAAGTCAGAGAATCACTTATTCAAAGGCCAACCACGGGCAACTCCATTGCAAAGTCAGGCAGTTGGGCAGCACTGTTTTCAGAAGTGCAGGGGCTAAAAGTTTGAGTGGAGTGAGTAAGTGGGGCCAGCACTGGGAATAGGGGAAAGAGTTACTTGCCAAAAGTCCACTGTAAGTTATCCAACTTGAGTGCACATAGAACCTTCAAGATTGCCTTTTCAGCAAGCAACAAATGTACTAATATTAGGTCAGCACAATAGACAATAAGGCTATTTATAATTTTCCTATCCTGGGTCCTTTTCTGTTTGTGCCGAGTATGTGCTGAGGAGATCACTGCTGCCAACTGTTCCTCCCAACCTTCTTTGGACAGCATTCAGCCTTTTCCAAGTTTCACCAACCTTTACTTATCTGGTCAAAGCCTATTTCCAGAGTGTTCAGTTATGCCAGACAACAGCAAAGTACTGTCAAATCAATGCTTCCACACTGCTGGTGAGCCAATACCAGCAGTGGCTGAGAAGCCAGTCGAAAGCCTGGGAAGGTGGTCTTACCTGTGGTCTGATGTGGCCTCTAAACATCCACAAGGTTCCAATTATGAAGATCGACAAGCTGGAGAGGATGATTGTCTCATCCATAAGAAAGTAGCTAGGTATCCCCAGATGCCTCAGCAACCTAGGGCTCTATGGAAAAGGAACTCTGGATCTACCCATCTCTAGTCTCTAGTGCAGGGGTGTCAAACTGTTGCCATACCAAGAGGCTGCAGGTTTTCATTCCAACCAAAAACTGCACCAGGTGATTTCACTGATTATCTCACCTTAAAGCAGAGAGGGGGGGGACTAATCAGTGAAATCACTTGGTGGAGTTTTTGGTTGGAATGAAACCTGCAGCCTCTTGGCCCTCCATGGCACCAGTTTGACACCCCTGCTCAAGTATCATTGCACAAGCAAAGCAAGGGCAATGGATGACCTGGGAGGGAGTTGAAAGGAGGAAAATCTCTTGGAGAGAATTGTGGGACATGGAAACATTCAGAGCCAGCTTCATCATCAGAGCCACCTATGATGTCCTGAAGTTCAACCAGTGGTACTGTGAAAACCCCACGTACCCCCTCTGTCCAGCCCCAGCAACTGTCAAACACATTCTGGTTGGTTGCAAGACAAATCTCACACAAGGCTGCCACGCCTGGCAACACACACACAACAACAACACAGGTGTTGAAATGTCTTCCAGCTATCCTGGAGAGAAGGCAGAAGACCATCAATGCCCTTCTGCCTCGTTCATCCTGTACTCCACCAGGGACTGGAAGATGCTGAATCAAAGCTGAGTCCCTTGACTGAGTTTATTTTTTATCTGAATCTGCTTCTCAAACAGGATAGCTAGTAAGTTTAAATGTAATCCTTTTCTCTTAGATTCTCTTAGATTTCTCTTATATTTTCTTCATCCTAAAATGTCATGTAATGGTAAATAACCTTGTAATGAGCCTCCAGTCCAGTTGTCACCCTGTGTGTGTGTGTGTGTGTGTGTGTGTGTGTGTGTGTGTGTGTGAGACTGTTGTGGCCTTTCTTTTCTAATGAGCCATAGATGCCTCGGCATCCTGCCAGCTAATGTCTGCCTTTACGGCTTCAGCGCTGTGTGTGCAAGTGTGTGTGTACCCGTGTGACTTTGACTGGAGAAAGTTCCTCTACTGTGTGCCTTGTTCGTTAAGAGTTCAGAGGCAAACTTTGGTCTCCTTGTTTATTGATGGTTTGAGGAATCTGAGACGCCTGATGCCGTAAAAGTCACAGCTGTTAAACTCTGGAGAGACTTCACTGCGGATGTGTGTGTCCTGTCGGTTTGGAAACTCTGCTTGTGTGAGTGTGAATGGTTGTGTGTTAGCACTGGCACTACTTTTAGCTGCCAATACAAAATCCTGAACCATTACTTTCACTGGACAGCGGTGACTCAAACCATTAATTAGGGCTGATTTCACCCACAGTATTGAGACATAATCATTTTTGTCCATTAGCCAGATCTAACATTGTTCTGTGTGTGACAAAGGCACAGAAGATCACGTCACTTTGCTTTGATTTCTGACATGTTACACCCGTGGTGAATGATTTTAGTCTTGGGAAACTTCTCCAGATACCTCATTTTAGCTGCCACCCATTCTGAAGGTGATGGGAAACTCCATCCTTCTTCCTTCCCATCATCCTCCTCCTTCTCTCAGTCTCTGGTGCTCTCCTTCATTTTTATTGTTTTTTCCCCCTCATCTTTTCACTTTTTCCTCTTTCCCCTCTAGCTGCACTTGATGTACGAGGCCTTACGATATATTGTAGGCCTTTTAAAGTTTTGACCTCATTATGCATTTCTGTTCTACATTTTACATTACATTTCACACATTAGCTAATGCACCCAGAGTGTCTACCCTGTGATGCACTGGCGACCTGTCCGAGGTGTTTCCCTGCCTCACGCCCAGTGAGTGCCGTGATAGGCTCCAGCACCCCTACAACCCTAATTAGGATAAGCGGTTTGGTGAATGAATGAATGAATGAATGAATGAATGAGTGACTTGTGCAACAGCAGCAGTAAGCTTTCATTGACTGAATAATTTCTAGATTAGCTACATTCAATAAATCGCCACTAAAGGCCTGGCTCCACTGCCAGCACTGTGTCGCGTTGTATATCAAGCATGTGGTTTTGCATTAATAGCTTTTAGAGAGGCCGCATAGAAAGCATTCCTCAACATGCATGGTTTCACTTTATATTGCACATGAAGTTACTTGTACTTTGTTTGGACACTTTGTTTGTTTATGTAGTTTATGTGGTGGCAGTGATAGTAATGCCAGTGTACATATTTTCCATTAGTCCACACAGACTACTCAGTGTAGACATTAGCTAGCAGAAATACTTATGCACTACATAATGCCAGAAACAACTTAATTTCTCATTTAACTCTATTTCTCAATGCTTTACATGGGAACAAACACGCATCAGCCATCGAGAAATTAATCTCTAGCTTTGACTCTGCCAGTAAACACAAAGCGAGTGAATGCATTGTGAGTAGTGGAGCTGTTGCTATTGATTAAATGCAGTCATTCTCCCAGCATCCAATAACTAATGGCAAGGCTGATGCTCAATGACTCCAGTAGAGTCTGTAAGGAGTGGAAGGTCAGATCCTACAGTATGTTATGGCATGCTATGTTATGTGGAAAAGTTGGTATTATGCATTTACATCATTAGGTTAGCTCTATCCATTCACAATTACCTGTTTAACAAAAGGCTGATGGACTTAGACACAGTTACACAGTTTTGGTAACTTGTCATCCTGCCAGATTCGAGGTTTTGTTAGAAGTAGCGGTCAGGACTTCTGGTGAAATCATCAACCGAATGGCTGCTTGAGAGGGAATCCCCTCTTTCCACCGACTCCTCCTCCTACTACTCCTACAACAAATAATAATAATAATAACAACCACCAAAAAAAGACCCCTGGTATTGGTATCGGCAGATATCCAAATTCAGGTTTCATATTGGAACTGAAAAAAGTTGATTGATGCATCTCTAACTCATCCGTCACTAGTAACTGCAGGAGAAACTGGGGGAAAACAGATTCCAACTTTGTTCTTCTGGTCATGTAATAAATTCAGAAGATACTGGGATGATATTTATCATGCTGTAAATACATTCCCCAAGGACCAGCAGTTACACTCCTCAGAGGTATCCCCCAGGGACGTAAGGCCAGGAATCAGTTATATTTCCATATTTTTAATGACACTATTCATTTATTATTGTTTACTTTAACTATTTATCTGTGGTTGATTTACTTACCTCTTGCTCCATGTATGATGGCACCTTATTATGCATGTCCTTTTGCTGCACTGATTGCACTGTAAATTCCAACTTTTCTTTGAATAAAATAACAAGACAAGAGAAGAAAAGAACAAAACAGCGATCAAAAACAATCCAGTTCCACTAATTGTAACTTTTAACAAGTTCATGTAAGAAATAGTTGAATATGAGCAACTTGAAGGCTGCGGTTTGTATTGCTTTTATTTTGTTACAGTAGATTTTGCAAGCATGGGAAAATCCTGCCTGTCAAATGTCATCAGTCATGTCCATATAGGCTATATAATAATACCTTGCATTTACCGGGCAATACCGGGCATTTTCAGTAGTTGGTTTGAAATACATTCTCAGTCCCTTGCAACCACACCACAGTTTACTTGAAGAGGACTGAGACTTGCATTTTCAGGCGTCTCAGTGTGGAAAATTAGTGCCACCTGAGTTTGAATGGCATTGTTCTCCCCGCCTAAACAAACCAAACTGAAGGAGTAAACACTCCAGAGTCTGAATAAACTGCCCCAAACAGGCTTGGCATGAATGCATTTTTTTTTTTTTCAAGGTAAACCAAGAAATCAATTAAATCAGCACAAACAGAAACGTTTTTAACAAACCAACACACAATATCAGATAAAATAGAGAAAAAGAAAATATTTTCAATGTAAGTGCTCGAAAGGTGTTTGTCAGATGTCAAGCGAGAGCAGGCTTATTGGTCAGACGTATTTACAGCATAACTTAATATCTAATCTGTTCTTTTCTGTTCTGCTCTCAAAGTCTTTTATACCTTTGGCATGCCGTTTTGCTTCTGTTTTTATTGGAAGAGTCACTAATAATCACTGCTGAGTCATGCTGTACATGGACTGAATAAAAAGTGTGTTTGCTATTTACAGTCGTACAGTGTCAGTGGCCGCTGCCCCGCATTTGTTATTGTGGGCGGGCAAGTTTGGCAACAGTGGGCATTGTTATCGGAATGTAACATCAGGGATTGGTTTCCGCTCCGTTTTACACAGTGAGGAAAACACAAACATGTGCACACACACACATACACTCGCAGAGATAGACACACACTCAAACACACACAAGGTTTGTCCTGTAAATGTGTGTGTATGTGTATGTGTGTGTGTGTGAGACTGTGTGTGCATGTCCGGAGGCCCTGAGAGCAAGAGCACAGTTAGATGCAGGTAAGAGCGAGACAGAGAGAGACATCTGTCAGTCTGTGAAAAGTCGTTTCCCAATGCTACTGATGAGGAGGCACTCACACAGGCACACACACACACACAGGCACACACACACACAGGCGCACACGCACACACACACACACAGACAGGGGCTCAGGTGAGGCGGCTGTGCTTTAACATCAGTGTCTTTACAGGGTGTTGATCACACACAAGACAGGAAGCAGTAAACAAATTCTCCAACATGTGGTGGCTTGCTGGAGCATATCCCTCTTTCTTTTCCTCTCTCTCTCTCTCTCTCTCTCTCTCTCTCCCAAGTGGGTTTGAATGTGTTGAAATGTCTGCAAATACAACAACCAACCTCCCAGTACTGTCATATTCACTGTAAATCCAAAATACTCCCTGTAAGTGCTATGTTTCTAATGGTCTGTGGTTATTAATTGGTGCATTCAGTCAATCAATCAATCAATCAATCAATCAAACAAACAAATTATATATGTGGCACATTTTAAATGCTGTATGCTGTATGGTGAAACAAAATAGAGCATTAGAGGTGCGCTGGATGCAAAATGACTGAGGGTCGATTGACGTGAGGGACATTTAAACCAAACTGTTTGTAATAGAGTGGTGAAGTCCCGCCCCTTCCGGTGGGCCCCCATGGGACATTTCTGAGTGAAAAAAATGAATGGCGTTCAATGGACAGAAAATAATTATTTTCTGGTCCCCCCGTCGTTATGCCTTGGATTACACAAATGTTGTTTATAGGCTTAAATAACAAATTTTCATGTCAAGAGTTTGACCGTTTATTGCGCCATTGTTCAGTTAAATGCTGTTGAGAAAACACAATTAGAAAGACTACATGCTGTGTCGCGTATGTGACGTCACGTCATCGCCGTTTCCCTCCATCCAGATTCAAGTCAAGATGCCGGTGTGTTTTGTTCCCGATTGTCCGCGTCTCCAAGGGCTGACGGAGCGCCGGGCGGGAGGGCGAGCGGACCCCGCCGTCGGGCAGAAAAACTCAGAACCTCAAAAACTCAGCGCAGAGCAGAGAAATGGCCATGTCTGTTGTAGGCTTCCAGTGCGGGTGGTGACGTATATCATTCGCACCGAGAGCAGCGAAGAGTTGTAGTTCACAAAACCTAACATTATTAATATTCTTCGCGCTAAACTGTAGTCTTCTTTGCGTGAAAAATTATCTTTAAATATCACAAACAACATATGTGAAATCCATGGCACAATTCAAACGGGACCAGAAAATAATTTTTATCTACCCATTGGATCGCATTCATAATTTTTTGCTTTTGAGGACCCATGTACCGGAAGTGGGAGGGCGGGACTTCACCACTCTATTAATTGGTGAGTCGGGCCAACGATGAGGACCACGTGCACTCAACCATCAAACTTTGTGCTTATTCCACATGTTTTGGGCTGTTGAGTCTAAAAGGTCCTCACTTCAGTCGACTCTCAGCGGTTATGTGTGGCGAACCTTTAAAGAGAGAAGAAAAAGACAATAAAACAGGTATATATTTTCAGAATAGGAGCAACCTTCTATGCCTGTAAATATATAGAGTACGGCCAAATGCATTTCTTTGTTTTCACTTTTGCATGAAATTATAGTGTAGCTGGCACAAAAGGACAAGAGCACTTTGCTGTATACAAAAAAAAAGAGAGAGATCCTGCGCTGTATCCCATAGCGTGAATCTGTCGCGTTTTTCTACATCGGATGTTCAAAATATTAGGGACTGATATCCGGCTGATATTGACTTGCAGCGCCTTTTGGACGGTCCACATCTCAGTTGTTTCAAAGCTCACAAATCCCTCTCGAACTCTCGAATTTAACGAGAAAAATCTGGATGAGATCATGTCTTTTAACTGGATTCACCTCTTCAGCGGACTTCATGAAAAGAATGCGTCTCGCTGATATTTTGTACATTCAGTGAATGTCTCCCTGTCTGTCTCTCTCAGTCGGTCTCTTTATCGTTCTCCTCTCGCTCTCTCTCTCTCTCTCTCTCTCTTGTTCTCCGTCTCCCTCCAGTGTTTGGACGAGGCCGAGGAGCACGCTGCCAAGACATATGAATTATTAGACTAATGGGCTTAAGTGGCTTGTCCTAACATTGTCTCCCTCCAACACACACACACATAGGCAGAGGCTTAGGAGAATATACAAAGCGAGAATAAAAAATGAGAATGAAACCAAAATACCACCCTCCCTCCTCCCCATTTTCTCTTTCTTTTTTTTTTCGAGGTCAGGATTAAAATTCATCAGAAGGAACCGTTAAGTTTTCTTCGTCTCCTCTCCTCTCCCCTCCCCTCGCCTTCCTCCTCCTCCTCCTCCTCCGATTTCTTCCTCTCCTCTGTTCTGTAAGCGCGAAGCGATCCATTGTTATTAAATTGAGAGATATGCCGCGCGCTTTCATTCCCCCACGGAGGCTTTTAGTAAGTGAGCTGTTACAATATTTGACGTTAAAAGACAGCAAATCTCCTTAAGAATAGGGAATGAAACTGGGACGGATGTACTACAATATGCGCTGCAGGATGAAAAGATGCCAGTTTGGATGAATAGTGGAGGAAGAAGAGGAGAGGAGAGCGGGGACTTTTGTGTGTAATGTGGAATATACCGCTGATATATCTAGGAGCCAAGCGCGAGCTTTGGTCTTTGCTAGCTGGCACTTATGGTGTGAGCTTGTGTGTGTCTGTGTGTGTATACAGTATGTATTTGTGTGTGTGTGTGTGTGTGTGTGTGTGAAGTTTTCGCACTCGACTGGAGGTAAACATTACCGCAGAATTGGGCTCTGTGCAGCCAGTCAGCGCGACCGATCAGCAAAATAAATGAACAAATTGCAGTTAGAGTGCTTGTGTCAAATGAACGTCCGCATATGAACCTTGAAAGCCGCAGGTATGAAAATGCACTTGGACTTAATCTTTACTGATTTTTATTTCTACGAGGCAATAAAAATTCAATTTCCTGATGAGACTGACTGCAGTACAGACCTACCTTCTGGGAATCTGAGAGTGCTGTTGATTGAATCAGTGGTTCAGTGCTGAAATGATTAATCAGGTAGTCATTAATTGTATTTAAGTATGATTTTGATAATTGATTAATCATTTTAGTCATTTGTAAAATAAAAATCTCAGGCATTTTCTGATAACAGCTTCATTAAAATCGCCAGAGTGTGACTTTTCTCCGTTCATATCATTACAAAGAGGTTTTTGGCTGCTTGTCAGGTTAAGGAAGCAATTTGAAGACATCACAAATAATAATGACAAATGCTCCGTGAGCATTTGTCATTATTTTTGACATTTTACAGATGAAATGTGAACTATTTACTGATTAATAATAATAATAATTTAAAAAAAAAAAAAAAAAAAACATTGACAGTAATCATTAGTTGCAGCCCTTGACCCCTTGACTCAGTGATTAAGGTCAGATAATGAGACTTTTGCCTTAACAAAATAATAAATAAATAATAAATTTTCAGGTTGTACTCTGTTTTGGAAGAAAAACTCTTTGCCCACTGGCGTTTCAAGACACTCCCAAACTCCCCCACCTGCTCTCATTGAATTTTCAGCTGCTCAGTGATGGAGAACGGCGCTGCAGGCATCGAACGACATTTTGTTCTTACGCCAAAGAAAGCAAACGACAAAATAGTATTATTATTACCATACTCAGCATGCTGATATTATCGCCTCTTTTTGGTGATTTGACATTTCCCTTTGATCTCTGCTCTAATTCCTAGAGTCAGTGCGGTTAGGTTCTGGTCAGCAAACTTAGTCTCCATATAAGGGAACATATACCACGAATAAAATACATCAGAATCTTGGAAATAAAACTAGAGGCAAGGGGTTTGCTGAAGGTTTTCCAATCAAACCCACATGCCTTGCTAATTTCTTTCAAGCGAACCTAACCCGTCTTTGTGTATTCCTGTTTAGCCCTATAAAGCCTGAACTATGAAAGAATTGGCAGAAAATTCCATTTTTTTTAAATTGAACCCTTTATTTAGTCCTATAACAAAATATATATATAAAAAATTAAAAATATATGTTATTACACGACCTTTCTGGTGTATGATATATGATATGTACTTGAAGTGCCAATGGTATGGTCCAGGGTGAACAGGGGAAGTGTTCAAAGGTATACAACAGTATTTTGGTCAAGTATTGATTAAATTGAAAACGAAAAACGGAATTGAAAATGTGTATCATATATGATACAAATAGCTTTATAGGGTTAAGGCACAATACATGTCAGTTATCCACTTCTACTATATAAATTAGAAGTTCAGTTAGAACACACATGAACATTGGCTGGCCTTGTGAACGCACCATCACATGCACTGTCCTGTGAGAAAACCCACTGCAGCCGTCGCTGAATGATCACTGTTTGCTTATCCCGGCAGGCTATTTATAGATTCGCTGCCGTCTTTAATCTAAATCACTGCACACTTCAAATAAGTGGCCACTTACTGTAACGTTTTGACGCCGTAAAATTCAGCCACAAGCCTGTCTGACTCCATGTAGGGTGAAAGTTGTAGTGGTAGTGTTATGATTCTTTTTTGCTTTATTTGACAGTGACAGTAAAGAGAGAAACAGGAGAGACAGGACTTAGCTTTGATGCATGGTAGGCACTCCACCAGGTGAGCTGCTGGGCGCACTGGGTGAAACTTATTTTAAAGCACATCGCTATTTTTAGGCCACTTCACATAAATTACAATATGTAGGCAGCGTGCACAGAAGCCACTGTGGGCATTCACGTGCAGCTCTCAAGCCTGCATTACCAGGGTATCCTATCAATACTGTAAGCATGTAGTGTGTGTGTGTGTGTGTGTGTGTGTGTGTGTGTGTGTGAAATGTACACTGGAAATGGAACTCGGACTGTTTCCACATGTTGTCAGGGTCTTATAGACGAGAACTTCAAAGTCAAATGTGATTGTAAAACAGGTGTAAATAAAATTGATAATATGTCACTTCAGTCTTTAAACCTTGCACTGTTCAAAAAGAGGAATACTGAAGGTTTTGCTGTTTTTCAAGGCAAGTTTTTACTGACTTAAGACGATTGACTGATTGCTATCCTCTGCCTCTGGATCTCAAAAGGTCAATACAATGATCTCTAGTCTAAGTCTAAGTGCCTTCTCTCCTCTTTTTTCGGTTCTCTTTATATCTTTTGACAATACTGCTGTGATTATAGGCACGGTGCAACAGAGAACTCATTGTATATAGTATACACACACATACACACAGCGCTGCACAATGTACTCAGTCATCAGGTCAAGCAACCCCCCACCACCCCCCCACGCCGCTCCAAATATATAAATAAATAAATAAAACGAAAGAAGAAGTGAAAAAAGTACACCCCTCGAGGCCTTACTAATGAACCAAAGTCCAAGTCGGACAGAGGCCGCCTCTTTGCTAACTTTTTTTTTTTTTTTTCAGTTCCTTTGTGCATCAAACTCTTCAAAAAACATAACAAGCTTCTTTCATGGATCAAACGAGAGCGGCAATGCTCATTGTGCCAAAGCGGGATACAAAAAAAGAGACAGAGAGAGGGAGACAGGGAGAGAGAGAGAGAGAGAGAGAGAGAGAGAGAGATACCTTATTATTGTTATCAAAGTAAAGCCAGCTCCTCTCCTCCTGCTCTTGTGGGACCTCTCTCTCTCTCTCTGCTCATAGACCCACGGGGAATCTAAACATGACCCGCATACACCTCCCCTGCTGGAACACACACCCACACACACACACACACACACACACACGTGGGCTTGCCTCGGTGCACGTCGTTTCATTTGTGAAATTAGTCCATTCGCTCTGACCCTGTCTTTTCATCAGGCGCGGTGGTGCATATTTTAGTCCCTTTCCTGCGCTTGTTTTACTAATTGGTGGCTATACTTTGCCCAACACCGATATCCTTTGATCATCTCAGATCATTACATTTACCTCATTAATTTGCTCAATGTGATTTTTCTCCCCCCAAAAATTTAAGGGTCTGCACAAAATTGGATTAATAATAGATCATATGAGCCAAGAGAAAATGTAATTCCTTTGTGATTTTTCCACCGCTACACTCTCTCTCTCTCTCTCTCTTTCTCTCTCTCTCTCTCACTCTCCCCTTCTTTGCTGATTGTGTCTCATTGCCCTATAACGGGCAGGCCAGCTTTAAAATGGAATTGATAGGCTTGTTACACACACACACACACACACTCTCTCTCACACACTCATGCACGCAGTGGCTGAAAACATCCATTCTTACCCCATCTTAGCCCCTGCCACTTTCCGTATGTCCTGTTCAGACTGACATCAAATACGGAAAAACACAACGGCTCTGTCTCATTTGCGAGGAAACTCCTCACCACCGTGGTGGTAACAATCCTTATTAGGAACCTGTTTGCTCCTAAAGGCTACATCAGTTCAGTCGACCTAACAAGGAAATGTCACATGACCGGTGTAGAATTCCACGCAGCACCATGTTACCCGTTGTCATGGTAATCAAACCTCTTGTAACTTCATGCAACATTATCTACTTTACAGGTAGCGAACACTGAGTCGCAGTGTATCTCAGTTACAGGGTTAATAGCATTTCGTTCATCATAGTTAGAGGCTCTGTTTTTGCACCACAACACAACTTATGTTTGCACGGGAAGTTAGAAATGTTTAGATGTCAAGCAACAGCCATATGTAACCTAAAACCTATGTTTTAGGTTACATACTGTGTTCACTGCAAAAACTCAAAATCTTACCAAGATTATTTGTCTTATTTCAAGTCAAAAATGTCTTATTACTAGTCAAAATATCTCATTACACTTAAAATAAGACATGATCACCTCAGAAATAGCCTAACTTGTTTTTAGACAATTGTCTCTTGTTTCAAGTGAAAATTTGCTTGTTTTATTGGCAAAATCTGTTTCTTGTTTCTAGCTCATTTTCACTTATTTCAAATGAATTTTCAGTTTTTCCACTGGCAAATTTTGCCAATGAAACAAGCAAATTTTCACTTGTCTCAAGTGAATTTTCACTTGAAACAAGTCAAAATTGTCTAAAAACAAGTTACTTCTGAAGTGATCATGTCTTATTTTAAGTGTAATGAGATATTTTGACTAGAAATAAGACATTTTTGACTTGAAATAAGACAAATAATCTTGGTAAGATTTTGCGCTTTTGCAGTGTTAGACTAGTAAATACTGTATTAGATAGATAGATAGATAGATGGATGGATATACTTTATTGATCCCAACCAGGGAAATTCTGGAAAAGAAGACTCACGGGGGTCTTAGGACTGGCCGCCAACATTTAAATCGGTAACCAGCAACATTACCAGCAACATGTTGCTTGTCTTGCTCAATACCAATGCCAAAAGTAAGTTAGCTACACACATCACATTTTGCTTTAGGGTTAGGGTTAGAGTGTGTGTGTGTGTGTTAGCCTGCTAGCACCATTATATTGACTTATATCAGCCTGGCTACGTGTGTGTTAGGGGGTGGGGGGTATTTTCCTCAAAACAAACAAACAAACAAAAAAAAACTACCTGGCCAGAGTGGATATTTTCAAAGCTCAAAAGCTCAGCAGCCATCACAGTAACAGTGGATTAAAAGGTATTGATCAACAAGACTTGTGAACCCCCTGGTGCTGTGTTATGCTCGTTTGCACATTTGAACATGTAAAATATGATATTTGGCATCTTTAAGCAGGTGTGAGCCAAACAGTTGGCAAATCTGATTATCCGTTGCTGAATTTTCCTACGGCTGCTGGCCGGCTCGTGCTGTAATGAGACTGAGTCTTAACTCGCCGCATTTCAACTGGGGAACTTCCTTATAGAAACTCGAATTCATCCAAACTGTGTCACCACGACAATATTCCCCTTACATTCACCGGCTGTGATTGTGAAGGCTGTCAGTACTTCCGCTATCGTATCGCTTCCCACGTTTAATCCCGTTTCCAGCATCAATACAAAGAACGTGTCTTTCAGTGGAAGCAGCAGTATCTGCCCTCTCCGACATAAAGGGGCCTTCATCTCTGCTTTGTTGTTGACGGTTTCATTGTCGATCCGGCCGACTCCGAATCACATTGCACATAAAGACGTGTTTCTCTTCCTTTTCTCTCTTGTTCTCGACGGAGCAGATTACATCGCAGATCACTTTGTCTGCAGGCGGCGGTTGGCATTGTGCTGCGTCTCTCTTTTGTTGTCACATTGAGCTCTGTTCCCTCCTATTATCATATAGATAAGTGAATGTTTGTGTTGCGGCAAGACGAGGAAGCACAGCTCCAATCTAGTGTATTGTGTGCGTTGTTTAAATTGGCCCAGTCGCCTCTGTCATTGAACCAGCCCACTCCTCTGTAATAGTTGTAAACACAAAAGCAGGAGATAGTGTGTGATTTTTTTTTTTTTTTGTCTGTGTGTAAGAGATATAGAAAAAAAAAAAGATACATGCTTGTGTGTGTTTTTGCTCATTAACTTGTTTGTGTGATGTGAGTCGGTGCTGTCGGTGTATATGCACATGAGTATCTGTACATGTCTTTGTTTTATGTTCAAACATGCGATAACCTTAATCTAGAGTGTGCGTTTGTTTGTGTGTGTGCGCGTGTGTTTGTGTGTGATTCCGGTGCAGTGTGTGTTCAGTTCATTGTTACTGGGTGAAAAATGAGATGTTGCATTTGGTGGTGATCTACTTTCTATAGTACATACAGCACTATATTCTGCAGGTGGTACATTTTATCCTCATGTTATTGAGTGCCTAGTATGCAAACAAGTGTGTGTGTGTGTGTGTACAGGAGAATTTTTTTGACAGTGAGTGTGTGCAAGGACCCCCCCCCACAGCACCAAAGCCTTGAATAACCCTTGGGTACCACTTTTTATGTGTGTGTGTGTGTGTGTGTGTGTGTGTGTGTGTGTAAGAGAGAGAGAGGGAAACAGGAAGCCCTCCTTCCTCCCAGTGCTCCCACTTACACACACTCCCTTAAGCGTAACATCAGCTGTAGCATACTGGTTAAACTGGATCATCTTTCTTTGCCGGAAAAGTTATTCTGGTTGAATCCAGTCCAGGCCAGTCTAAGCCAGTGTCGTCTAACTCAGGGATTTTCAAACATTTTTGTGTTCGGGACCCTTTGTGGATCCCCATTTGAAGTGATTAGCCTCTGTGGACTCTGAAAGGAATTGGTATTAAGTATTAAGTTGTTTAAATGTCATACTTGAACACTGACAGTTAGATTAAATGCTGATGTTGAATCAGTCACTCACAGCTGCCAAGGAGCTAAAAAAGCTCCTTGGCAGAAAAGGGGGATGTGACGTACCACAAAATGGGTCCTAACTTCTCACATGTCATCACAAAACTTGGCCCAGATATATCATTGCCCTTATTTTTCAGGCTGTTCCGTGAAAAGGGCACGTGTCAAAACCCCAAAAAAATAACATAACGTCCCACGGCGTAACACCACAAAAATTTGACGGAAGGTTTGTCCTTGGCTAAGGAACAATACATTAAATTCTCATAGTGATTGGGCCACGTGCGCTTCGTCCCAGGCCACTCCCACTACGTTTTCTTTTCTTTTTCTTTTTTTTTTTTTTGGCAATTTCTCCAAAGGGCACTTTATGGGATGCCCTCAGACTCGGCCTATAGCTGCCGACAAGTAGGTAGGTTAAACTATAAATTATTCCTCCTTTTCCTGAGGACCCACTGGATCCCCAGAGTCCCTGAAGGGCCCCCGGACCCCACTTGAGAACCGCTATGTTAAGGGCACTTTAGTCTCTTCCAGTCCATTCTAGTCTACTTGAGTTTAATCCAGCTCATTTCAGTCCATTCTAGTCCATTTCAGTCTTTTCTAATTTACTCCAGTCCAGTCAAGCTCAATCCAGTTTAGTTCATTGTTATCAATACCAGTCTAGTTCAGCTCTGTTTGATCCAGTCCAGTTCAGTTTAGCTCAGATCACGTCAGTCCAGTCTGGTCTAGCTGTGACCAGCCCAGCACAGCTCAGTTCAGTCTGGTTCAGCAGACGTCAGTCTTTCAGCAGAACAGTGTGAGCTCTGCCCAAGCAGCTTCAGGCCGTGAAATGATGACTCAGAGGTGGATGGAGACAATCTGTTCCCTTGTTCCCTGTCCAGCCCTCGGTGTGTGTACTTGTTAAAAGTGTGTGACGATTCACATGCATTGTTTGTGTTCTTACGCATACTCTTCAAGGGGTCTCCATAAGGCAGCATTATACTGACAAGAGACCATGTTATGATCTTTCTGTTGAATGTACCTGTGACAGTTAACGTGGGCACAGCCTCTTGTACAGCCTCTTTCTCAGCATTCACAACATGCATTTGCAACAGGATTCATTGCTTTGGTTGCAGCATCATGGAAGATTTTCTCCAACATTCAGCTTGACTTGGAGCACAGAGATTCTGGGTTTAGGAAGCTGTCAGAAACACAAAATTTGATGTTGATTTTTTTTTTTTCTCTCTGTCAATTGTCTGCGTGCAGCCATAGGTCATTAAGTCTTTAGAAAAACACCTACAAATTTCTGTTCAGCTTTTTGAAGTATATCTTTTTGAAGTATATCTTTGAACATTTTATGGACAGATCACATTAGTTAAGTGCCAGTATGTTTTCTTTGTTTTAGAATATGAATGAAAAGATACCACCAGGGAAATCCTGTCCAAGTAGTAGTATAATAACACATCTCAAATAATAACATATAATACATCAGGGGTATTCAATTAAAATTCAAAGAGGTCCAGTTACTAAAATTTCCTCCCAGCAAAGGTCCGAATCTTACAATGTCTAAAGTTTAGACATTATTGATTGTTGATTATTGATTCACAACATATGAGACACAATGCTTTAGAAGTGGATGCAGGCAGAATGAACATGTGTTGGTCCGTCCATTCACCTTTAAAAGTTCAGTTTTCACTCTCTACTTTTCTCATTTTGGAGGAAGCCATTTTCTCATCTCATCTCCTCTCTTCCGCTATTCTCTGGTGCTGAAAGGTAAACAATCGATATGATTGGCTATTGATGATGCTCCTGTCGTATTAAGGGGTTTTCACATAGCGCACAGTTTGAGCCGCGCTCTGCACTGTACAGCACTGGCTACAGCACAATGCAGTATGACTACACTGCATTGTCTTTGCAAGAGTAGTGCATATCTCATGATGTCAGTCATCTAGATTTCTAAATACAGACACCTCCTGTCCATGTGTTAAATCATTTGCTTCAGTTTACAACAGTATTGGTCTTTGATTGCAGAAAAAAAGAAAAAAATCTCACCTATAGTGGAAAGCAAAAACATCATATATCTCTGCCAGTTTTTAAACACACCTGGTATTCCCAAATTGTTGGATCTCTCTCTCCATGATTGGGCTTTTTTAATGAGATCCCGGTAGGACTGTAGTCTGGTGTCCCACAGCTCTGCACACAGAGACAGCCACAAGGATGCTTTCCTCCATTGTTTTGCCGTTCTGCCAAAATCCGCCAGATTTTTTTCTGATTCCAGTATTCTCTCCTATTGGACGCGCTGAGGTGTCGTCACAGGGCGCTGCGCCCAAGTTAAAAATTTTCAACTTGGCCGCAGTGTGCAGGGGCGCCGGCATCAGCCTCACGCTGTGCTCAGCTCGGTGCAGACCAGTGCGCACTCGCGCCCCGCAATCACATACACAATGAATGGCTGCGCCGGCCGAGGTCTGCGCCGTGCGTGCACTACGTGAAAGCCCAATTAGCTAGATTAGCTGCGCATGCAGCAAATTATTTATTTATTAATATCAGAATTGTCACGGTTCTGGACAGAACCGTCACTGGGTCCATGCCCGGACTGCGGTTCACCATTTGGTGTTGCCCGTAATAGATCTTGCTTGATGGAGCATGTTAGCAAGCGAGAGCAAAATAAACCATTTTATTACTGTATGGTCGCATTTGAATTTCACCAAATCCTCCAATCCAGACGACCACATAGGTCATTTGTTCCAACCCTCTAATGCGACCCACAGAAGCATCTCTAATACAATACAGCATTTCCTGTTTGTTAGTTAGCTCGCTGGCGACTAAAAATACTTGGTTAAGGTTAGGAAAAGGTCAGGGATAAGGTTACACAGTGTTAACCACGTAAAAACAAATACTGCTTTAGCTCAGATTTGAAGCCAGGTGAAAGTGGCATTGAGTGACCCATCTGCCACCATACCAGCATCCTTACATGGATGTTTTCTCCCTTAATACTGTACCACAGTGTTACTCACAGCACCACTAGACCACTTTGAAAACAACCTATGGGGGCTTTTTTTTGCCAGAGGACAATTTCTTGAATTTTGTCATGGCTCAAATTCAAATGACTGAAATTGCCTCTTTCTTGAACATAGTGCATGTGCATGTAGCTACAGTGGAATACTGTCATAGTCTAGAGGGACCTGGAGCTAATGATGTACTGTAGAGTAGAAATCACTAAAAAACAATACCTGTTTTTACTGCATTTCTGGAACTTTTGGGCAACATAAAACTTTTATAAGAACTTTCAAAAGTAACTCTTGATGCGTTTATTTCTGGTAAAGCTGCAGTGAGAATTTGGAGGTTGAAGGAATGACTCACACGCCGCTTTCCGAAGTTGAAATGAGCACTGCACGAGTCTCAAGTCACATTCTGCAAGTTGTGCTTGTTTGCACATGAGAAACGGCGTGTAAACTTGACGAATTTCATTATAGACATGCCCAGTGGTTGTTGAAATAAATGACTAAATGCTAAAAGTAAAATGACTTTAACTCTGCTCTGTATGTTGAACAAAACGCTATCTTCGTGGGACTTTTGATTCTTGTTTGAATTTGTGTGTGTGTGTGTGTGTGTGTGCGTGTGTGTGTGTGTGTGTGTGTCTTTGTATGCATACTGTGTGGCTGCGTGTGTGTTTCCTTGTTTGTGGTCTTCAGCGATTATCTTGCATACTTGCATTTGCTTTCATGTTCAGAGTGTTCATGCATGTGCCTAACAGTGTGTCGCATTAAAACAATGTGTGTGTGGTTGTATATGTGTGTGTATATGTGTGTATATGAGTGTATGTGCAAAGCGGCGCATGTGCTCCTCTTGCCAGACTGAGCGCAGCTTCCCTCTGATCCCTCCTCTCCCTCATTCACACACACACACACACACTCACACACACACACACACTTCCTCCCTCCTCTGTGCGTTCTTCCACTTTCAACATCCTTCCCTTTCTTATGGAAAAGAGCCAATTAGACTTGTGTCTGTTTGTTTAAAACAAAATGGCTTTTAATTAGCGCGATCAAAAAGGCTTCCTTCTGCAGGCCCCGGGATCCACTTTGTAGTTCCCCCTCCAGATCGCACGTGGGTTTGATGCCACCCGATAGGACGCCAAGACAATCAGAACACTTTTATAATGAATGCACACACACACACACATACATGCACACGCACACACACTCACTTTATCAGCCTGCCTTTTTTGTCTCCATCTATCGCTTGTTCTCTCTTAAAGTCTTTCTCTCGCTCTGTTCTTTTGTTGTATTGTTATCGCGCCCCCTTCCTTTCTGATGCCCACATCCTCTTATTTCTCCCCGCATCGCTCCTTTATTCTGTTTCTTCTTCTCTTTCTCTCTGATCAGTGCTGTTTTAATGACATGACCTTGTGTCCTCTGTCTGTCTCTCTCCGGCTACGCTCACTTTCCTCACTTGCTCATCAAGGTTTTTATTTTTTTTATTTATTTTTTTATTTTTTTTGTAGGATGACTGTTCCTTTCTATTCTAGGATGTAACCCAAGCCCAACGCCACCATAAACTGGCAGCGATGACAAAAAGAAACATGTGTAGAGTATCAATAATGATGCCTTGGGTGTTACAAAGAAAAACATTAGAGTACTCAGATTACCCTTTCTGGAATAGGCCTAATTACTTACCTTGCACATTATTTTTTCAGGTCAAGTAATAATTTATTTAATTTCTTCTATCAAATAAGCAAGATGTTACACCTGTATCTAGTTTTTTCTCCCTGTTATTTTTTCCTCTATATTAAAGTTTTCTTTTTCTTTTTTTTTTTCTTTAAAGGGAGTTGATCCTTATCAGATGGGTTAAGGACAGAGCATGTTGTATTGCTGTAATTTGCAATCTGTCATATTGGGCTATACAAATACAATTCAGGTAACGACACGACTTGACCTGTAGTCAGTTTATTGTGGTTTGAATCAGTGGAATATTTGATCATTTGTTGCATTTTTTATTTGGTTCACTTTGGTTTCACACGGCAAAAAAATCCAGACGAACCTAAATGTAACAACAAAAGCCATGTTGGAGCTGTCAGCCTGCTCATTGGTCAGGATCTGACAGATATCACCAGACTGAAAGATAGAGAGAGGAAATGTCTACTGCAGGGATGTTTTTTTTCCCCCCTCTCTCACCTGATTGAACAAAGAAATTTTGGGGCAACACAATATCCAACATGGGCAGCGAGTGCCATTAGCAGCTGTGGCATTTCGTCTTTGCAGAGGTTCGGTTTGGCTGAATATCAAGAAGGCAATGATTTCCTTGTTGCTCCCTGTCCACCCCTGCTTCATTTTGTCACTTTGTTGTTGACTACTAGTTGCTAATGCTGCCTAGTTGCTTCTTTTTCAAGTCTACAATGCACACTTGAGCTACGGGAGCTGCTTCAGCCCAAAATGCACACACTGGAGTTCAGTCACACTAACCAAGGCAGGTATAAAAACGCCCTCAAGTACTCCAATGTGTTATTCTTCTCATTAGATACTAAGACATATTCTACATATTTGAGTGTTGGGTTGGGCCGGCCACAAACTCAAACATTAAATTGCATTCTTATTCCACAAGTCCATTACCCATTATGATTATTGCAGCTTTAAAGCCAAAATGAAATGACATTGGAAGAGTATCTTTATTCCTTACGACAGTCGTCTCAGGTGAATGATGCTTATTGTCATGACAACGCCGACAAATTCTGATGTGAGCGTCCAAATGCAAGTCATGCCGGCCACACGCCTCAGTATCTGATTTTGGAACATGTATCGAGGTCGGAATTGGGGGAAAAAAAAGTGCAGCTCCCTGCCGTTCACACCAATTAGAAAAGAAAAGTCGTATCTATGGGGGAAAAACTCATCAGTGAGACGTTGAGCTGCAGTGTGAACAAGGCCTGTGTCTTCATCTCTCTGTCTGTCCCGCTCGCTGCTGCTTCCTCTCTGCCTCTGTCTCTCAGTCTGGTTTCTGCTTACACTCACTAACTCTCAGACTCTCACGGGGGAAAGCAAGTTAGCAAAGGGGTTTTCTGAGATGTTGAGTGGGTGCTAAGTCCTGTGTATATGTGTGTGTGTGTGTGTGTGTGTTAGTGTGTGTCTGTGTTAGTGTGTGTTTGTAGCCTTTGCACCTGGGGTGGTGTATGTCTTGTTTATCTCGCCAGATGCTCACACTGCTGACTTTATAGTGCAGGCCTGCATGTCTCTGTTAGCGTGTGTGTGTGTGTGTGTGTGTGCGTGTGGGAGTGTGTGTGCATCTATGTTTCTTTGTTTGCATGTTGTCAGGTGATGTCCTGTGTATTGTTGGTCTGTTGGTGACAGTGGCTGCAGGGAGCAAAGCTGTGACCCAATCAGTTCAGTGCTGCTCAGCTCTCCATGGCTCCTAATTGACGTGTGTGTGTGTATGTGTGTGTGTGTGTGTGTGTGTGTGAGTGTGTATGTGTGTGTGTTTGTTTGTTTGTTTGTGTGCCTGTGTCTCAGCTGAAATGGGTTCAGCTGACAGCTGTCAGGTTGCTTGACTCAATCATGACCCTTCTCTTTCTCTCCTGCTCTCTTTCACTTACACACACACACACACACACACACACACACACAGCATCTGACAGAGATAGGCAGCAGGCATATCTACTGATTTATAGAACTTTTGTCAAAATCCGGCTTATGGAAACCTCTTTACGGCTTAAAGTTTTAAATTGTCACTCCTTCTAAATTGTTGACTGTGAAAATTATGCTCAGCACCTTTACACCTTTCTTGTGTTTATTTCAGCAAATTGCAGCTTCTCACCGCCGTCATCACTTGAGCCACACCTAGAGTTCATGAAGGAACGTCGATCGGTCCAGCTGTTCCGAAAATGATATTGCTTCGGTTGCAGCACGGCCAGATGGCTTCGGGAATAAATAAAGGAGTGAACTGAAGAGCGTAGCTGCCATGTGCCCGCGTGCTGTAGTCACAGTGCAGGAGGTGTGATATCAAATAAGGCAAACTAACTGACAAACGTGTCATGCTACATCTTTTTGGCTGCTTGATACAAAAGGAAAACTCACAAGGTTCACATTTTCGATGACTCATCTGCAAGAAAAGTCCATCTGATATAATTTAGTCTGATTTCAGGGTTCTGGGTTGCACGCAGTTTGCTATCTGTTCTGATGAAGGGCTGCACCTGATCAACAGTAAAACAACCAAAGTCCTCTTTGCCACCGACTACAACCTGAAAATAAGTGCTGCCTGTTTTGATTGTTTCTGGTGGTTCGCTGAGCCTGCATGATATAGCCGCTGTCACAGATCATGTCGCCTGGGATGCAAGAGGCAAAGTTCAAAAGTTACCGTCACAGGGCCGGGCTGTGCCTTTGTGTAATAAACTCTCAACGCACACATACACAACTTGCAGTATCCAGATCTATCTGTACTTTCATCTCGCCAGCGTGTAGGCACATCTGCTTGTTGCTCGACTTCAAGAGTTTTGCCATCCTCAGCCGCACCAGGAGGCCTTTTTTTTTTTATCTCCCACCACACATGTGAACATCGTCACGCATGGTAGATGACATATAAAGAGCACAACTGCGACACTTAAGTCCATTTGTGAAGTTTATTAAGACACACAGTGTTTCCTCCTGTGCTCTCTCCACTTGTTCATACTGGAGTCAGAGTCGCATACTTGAAACTGGAGGTGAAGGAGTCCAGTCTGATTGGTGTGGTAGGAGTTGGAGGAGGAGGGCTGTTTGAAGAGGACAGACTTTTAGAGTAACCAAACGATGAAAATAATGATTGTTAATTGTGTATCTGCACATGAATAACTCACTGCATCAGGTGAAATTTCCTGCATTTTTTCACATGGAAGTATAAATTGCAGGAAAAAGAAAGAAATTGGGTAACACTTTCTATGAAGGTCTATTGTATAATGCATTATGAGCGCATTCATAAGGCATTATAATGCATTTATAATGTTTTATACCTTCATGGCAAAGTGACAACAGTGTTTTATGGAAGAATCTGAAGTCCTGGGTGGTATACCATGTTATAACTACCAGTTATAAAAATAAATTAATTAATTGTATTATAGTATTATAGTATCATATAATTGCTAATAACCTTACACAATGCTGTCACTTTACTTAGAGCTCACAAAGTCATCCTCTAACACATTATTGATGTTTATAAGGTATTATTCCATTTCAGAATTTGAGCATTTATTATTTCTTATGATGTGTTACAGCAGTTCATATTATTTTTTATAACTGGTAGTTATAACATGGTATACCACCCAAGACTTCAGATTCTTCCATAAAACACTGTTGTCACTTTGCCATGAAGGTATAAAACATTATGAATGATGAGCTTATAACACATTATATCCACCACTTATAATCATTTATAAACCTTGTTATAAGTTGTCATACACGATTATGAACATGTATAACATGTTTTATAACACATTATAAATGCATTATAATGCCTTATGAATGCGCTCATAATGCATTATACAATAGACCTTCATAGAAAGTGTTACCAGAAATTGCAATGTCAGTTTTTTTTCCAATATCGTGCAGCCAGGGATGTTTAGTTACTTTTTGTGTATGCTTGTTGGCTTTCTGTTGGTATGAAACTGCACCCTACATCAGCAAGTGAATTCAATGTGCACAGCCTTTTCCTTGGATGAAAAAAAAAAAAAAAAGGGGTTCACTTAAGGCAGAAATGGAAAAGTACACGGTATCAAAGCGGTTCAGTGAGACATGACATTATCTGTTTCAGCTAGCCTACGCCACTGCGAGTCAAGCGCGTTTTTATGAAGAAATGTAGGAATACTCTTTTGTGCCATGAGGAATGTGTTCAGGGAGAGAGAGAGAGAAAAAAAAATACAACAACATGAAGCTCTTTTGCTACAACAAATTACAAAGTACAATTGACAAGCTGCTCAAAGATGTTGCGGTGGTTATGATCTCTGCCTCTGGAGACACATGAACTCCTGCTGGCTTTAAATTGAATCCCGAGCCCTGATGTGTGCCGCTTTCTGTTTCTCCCTTTGTATGGGAGACAATGTTACTTCAAACTGCATGCCAAATCCTGACAGTTTAAAGTAGGCATGGTTTTTACTCTGTGAAAATTCCCCATCTCAGCAAGTCATTTTGTCTCATAGAGTCTTTAAATCTTTTTTTTTTTCTTATAACAAATAAAAAGTGATAAATGGGATAATACTGCTTGCTTCCAATGTAGATTCACTTATTTCAGGATTTTTTTTTTTTTCTGGGAACAAGTATAATCATCTTGTAACCCAAGCACCAATGTCATCCCAGTGGTATTAAAGAAATGATGTTACTCATGAAAAGAAAATTCTGGAAACAAGTTTATTAGCATTGCAAAGTATTTCAATGGAGTTTTTTGCAATGTGCATAAAAAAATCACATCTGTCTTAGTGCTCTAAATCTAAATCTGACGTTTCTGCTGTAGATACCATTCAATACAATTGGAATTAAAACCTAAAGACGTAGTTTACCCCCATTTTTTTGTCATTTATCATGCCCTTGCCAATTGAAACACAGGTGAAGTGTCTTTTAAAGTGTCTATGCAACACGCTGACAACAGCTCTGTAGAGCCTTTCTCCAAAACAATCAGAGGTAGCACTTTTTAGTCCTCCAAAGTCCTCCAAGTCTTCCAAATGATCATATTCTGAGAGGAGACAACCTATATTTACACCAGTATTTGACACAAATCTCAACCACTTTCATCGCAATTGCATTCATTCCAAGAGTGGATATGTGAGTAGATAATGACAAAATTTTAATTTTACCCCTCCGCATTTCAGCCGGTGGTGTGACATGACTTTCTCCTCCACGTTAAAGAGAGAGAGAGCAGTGTGCAGGGCTAAGTGACACCCGGCCCTAACAGTGAGCAGAGGGAAAAGTGACAGCGTGGCACGAGCAGTCATTCAACGCCGAGCAGCCGCAGTTTATGGATGCCGCTCTGCTGTCACCGTGTTTGGGCAGATTGGTTTCAGCCACACTGTATAGGCTTTAATGGCCTGACAAGCCTGATTTATCCTCAGAGTTAACCCTGACCATACTCTTCTATACAGTATCACACACACACACACACACACACACACACACACACGTTTGTAGCTCCATGCATTGGTCTCCTAGTGTCAGCTCCTGATAAATGGACAGAATAAATGCACAATAGGGACCAATAACAAGACAAAATGGACAATATATGGGCTTATGCTGGAAATATAGCGGTGTGTGTTTGTGTATGTGTGTGTGTGAGCAGCTCGTCTCTTTACCTGCTACAGCTGTAACCTCATTGTATATGAGCAGCATGAGCAGCACTTAGTATAGACCCCATTTGCCTTTAACCTTCTCTCTTTTTGCCTCTGTCTCCACTTGTCTGCATTTCTCATTCTTTCTTCTTTTGTATATGTGCGTGCATGTGTGTGTGTGTGTGTGTGTGTGTGTGTGTGTGTGTGTGTGTGTGTGTGTGTGTATTAGCGCACTTAGCGCAGCCACCGGTTTGCCTTCATTTCCATATAATTAGATTGTATGTGAAAGGCTACTTCCAGTGCATTGATTAAGTGTCAGAGGAGCAGACAGGAGAGGAGAGGAGCATCCCTGGGCAGAGAAGGGATAAGAGCGGAGAGAATGACACTGCAACAATCTGTCTCACACACACACACACACACACACAGCATCCAGCTCCTCTTCCCCTGTCTTTATTATCCACAGTGATGCCTTGGGTACTCAACTGAGCACTATCAAAAGGATATGAAAGTGTGTGTGCATGTGTGTGTGTGTGTGTATGCTTTGTAATAGAGACCCACATTATATACAGTAGGCTATGACACCGTCCCTGTTTGCTCTCTCTCTCTCTTTCTCTGTCTGTGTGTGACAGAATCGGAGCAGACAGTCTTTGCTTTGTGTTTTCCTGGACTAGCCCAGTTGTCTCCGTCTAATTTATGTTTTGCTGCGGCTCAGTCTGACTCGGGTGTTATACGAGCGTCCGCTAGCCTGCCCTATATAAGGACAAAACAACCGGACTGGGCTGAGCTGAGCTGGGCTGGGACAGGCTGGGCTAATGTATTGCAGTCTTTTCCTGCTGCACGCCCACCTCAGGCATAACTGCATGCCAGAGGACGAGGAAAATAATCCAATCTCCTATCTTTTATTTCTTTTTCCTGTACTTCATGCTTAAGTGATTATCTGTGGGTCCGTACTGTGGATGCTTGTAATTTTGCAGAATGCAGTTCAGCTTCTCATGGCTTTTAAAAATATGTAGATGGTAATTTTGGAGGTGTGGGGGCAAGACTTTGAAGGGTCCAGGAACAGATGGAGCAGTAAGAATTTAAAGCAGGCACCAGGCCGCTTTACACACTTAACTGCAGTAAGAGGCAGCTGTTTAAAAATGTTGAACTTCAGTACTCATAAATTGTGCGGTGTGACGTCAGCAAACTGCATATTGCATGCATGTTTAACAACCTGGCTGGTCTGTAATGGATTATGTGCAAGGTCAGATGAGGCTGTAGGAAGGCACACAAAACTTCTTGTTAAAATAACAAAAATATACAAAAATGCATTAAATTTAATGTGCGCCAAAGCAATTTATTTGAACTGTAGGTGAAGTGGCTTCACATACAAACAGGTGTAGGAGTGCAAACTGCTATGCCAGCTCCTTTGATGTTTTGAAAAATCTGAACGCATCAAGTCCACAGCAATGCATGATCAGCTTCTAGTGAGTGGATTTAGCTCATAGTAATGACCACTATAACAGTATTTTCTAATTTGACTGCAGTACCAGCACACGCCACTGTGAATCAGAATCAGAATCATGAATACCTCATTGATCCATGAGGGGTGAAGAGGATGGCGCTATGCTGTAACCAACAAAATGCATCCAGGAAGGCATTGCTGAAGAAGAAGAAGACCTCTGTGCTCACTAGCTTCAGCCAGGCTGTTGTAGAGGCAGTAGCGGTAGAGTAACTACAGAAATATGACAGAAATACTACTGGTGGCATTGTGTGTGTCAGTCTATTGCGCATTATTTTATGGATTGGTAATGTCAGATATCTGATCTTTGAATTATTTCTGGATCGGCACCAATACCAATACCAGTATTGGTACCGGTATTGGTATTTGTGCGTCCCTAGTTTTTTTGGTTGATTTTATTGGTTGGTTGTTGGCCTCCTAGTGTCTCCAGACAGATGTGTGGCTCTTGCCATTCCCAGATGCTTCGAGCTACCCCTCTTTAGTTTTTCATGCCGAAGCTGCAAGAAAATGAAAGTGGATATGTGGTCATTTCCCCTTATTCACTTTGTTGTCATGCAACTTCTTGAAGTCTAGCTAATGCTGCCTAGCTGCAGTTAGCTGCAGATATATCATTTATGCTTAAAGTCTTTTTTGACTGGCTTTGTCTGCAATATGTTATCACGGTTTGGATGTTACTAATAAATCAGCCATGCACAGCTTGCATTGCATGTTCTTACCCTGGATTTGTTTCTGAGAGGAACATGTTCTCTACATTGTAACAACTCTGGGTTTTGTCTTGTGCTGAAATTACACCAGGCTGCAGTGCAGATGCTCTCTAAAATGTTTTAGAAGACTGTGAAGAGAAAACTGCTGCACACTCCATTCTGAAGTGAAAAGATCCTCATCACCTGATCATGAAGAAAGCCCTAGGCCTGAAGTGTTATCCAAATAAAGAAAAGCACATATCGACCAGGATCAGGATTTCAGTGGTGTGTGTTACTTTTCCATTACAAAGCCACTTTTTGTCCACATTGCTGCTTGTCACACCCAGCTTAATGGAGACTGAACCAGACTGGACTGGCCAAGAATGAACTAGACTGGACTGGACTTAACTGGTAAAGTCAAATTAGGCTATTGCAAGCCCAAATTGATTTTGGCAACAATCCCTGTGCACAACTGCACTGTAGCTGCTCTCTGTACTAAGTGCTAATTAGCAGAACAAAGCATCTGTTGTTCTTTTAAACACGCGACAGTTAAATATTTCATCTATCTGCCTGTCTCCACCTATCCTCAGCTCCGCTGGAGGAGCGAGAAGAGGCAGGCTGACAGCCCCCCCAACACACACACACACACACACACACACACACACACACACACACTGGCGTGCATACTGGCGTATTTGCTTTTAAATGTACACATGCATGCACACAAGTGAACATAGAAGCAGAAATAGACATGCTGAGACACAAAGAAATGCACACACACACACATATATATACAGAAGCACACACACTCACACTCACACACCGCCTGCACTCTCATGAGAGCTGACAGCAGCATCAGGGTAATGTGGCGTATTAAAGTGAACAGGACCTTTACTATAAACACCATTCCCCCTTAGCTCAGAGAGAGAGAGGGAGCGAGAGAGAGAGAGGGAGAGAGAGAGAGAGAGAGAGCTGGTGGTTTGGCCTGAGAGAGACAGGGCCAGCGGCTAAGTGCTTATTACCCTGCCTCCCCTGACACTTACAAATATACACTTTGTTCCTGCACTGTCTGAGGTAGGGCAAGCGAGGGAGAAGAAGAAAGGGGAGCCGCAGCGAGAGAGAGTGATGTGGATGAGTTCTCGTCCAGATCAGGCCAGATTGGCTGCAAAAATTCTCTTTAGCTTCGTACCAAAAAACACCAATAAAGAGTCTTGAAGACTTCAAAAATAGAGTCTTGAATCAGGCAGAGTTTCGAGCGTACAAGTTTATTTGCGTTTGAGATCTCAAATCAAACAAACAGGGAGTCGTGCAGCATAGACAAAACGACCGACTTTCTTTGTTTCAACTTCTGTTTTTATAGTGTAAAACTTGGCAAGTCAGCATTCAAGATCATAAGGAGTGCGGCACCTTACGTCATGCTAGCTGGGAGATCATAAGGGTGCCGGTGCTTACATAATACCAACTGGGGGGTTAGGGACTTTCTGAGTGGCCGCAAGTTGTCTCTGATGTGCAGCTGTTTGGCTTCAACCCATGTAGTAGGATGTTTCAAGTAGGCCGAGCTACGTGTCTGGCACTTGCTTCAAGTGTGATGCCGCCCAACGCGTGCCAGGCACGTGCATGTTTTAAGTTGGCCGAACTACGTGTCTGGCCCTTACTTCAAATGTGATGCCGCCCAACGCGTGCCAGGCACGTGCCTCGGCTTCGATTCAAACTGTGGGGTCATGTAAAGTTTACTAAGCGAGTGCAACTGAGGACATGAGCGCACGTAAGGCTGGGCTTGTACGATGAGTTCAACTGAGGATATCGGTGCACGTAATGCTGGGCTTGTACAGTAAGTTCAACTGAGGACATGGGTGCACAGAATACAGGGCTACTACAAGAGGCATAGTGAGTTTTTGTGTTAAAACGAAATGCATCTAATGGCTAAACCAATAATTCAAAGTTTTATAGGGATAGTGCTTTCTGGGTGATGTTGAGTATTTTTGTTCATTCCGAGCTTTCTTATCTTGTTACTCCCTACAATGTTGAGACTCATTCAAGGTCAGAATTTCCTCCACATGTCCCCCCTTTGTGACTAAAAGTCACACCATCACAAAAACCGTTCCAGTTAAATTATTACTTCCAGTGTACGCAAAAGAATTCCAGTGATTATATCAATGTTGTACCAATGGTTATTCAAAATCAGTAGCATCTCTTACAGTGTAGCTACCATCAAAAACATAAGGTATATTATATGAAGATAATATGGTTATACGTAGCTTAAACACACAGTAATATAGTAAACATAAACTAAAACACTATAAAGATAATACTGAATAGTAAAACAAGGCACTCAGTAGTACATAATGCCATTATAATAAAACCAATAAAATGCATATAGTGCCATAATAATGAAACCAATCGTATACATATACTGCCATAGTAATAAAACACAGTATAGGTTCCCTTTTTTATCAATAATAAGATGTAAATAGCCCTTTATGCATGTTCCGACAGTACTCAGCATAATACAGTGGTACATCTACATTCTACATGTTCCAGCAGTGCAGAAACAGCATTCGGTCTGAACATTCTAGTCTGCGTAGACGGTATTAAACCTGCCTATCGACGATCCTCTCAGCCGTTGGTAAATGCTCAAACGCTCACTGAGCATTGCATGTCGTTGGTTGAGCTCTATGAGTTGTTGGTCGAACTCTGCATTTTGTTGGTTGAGCTCTGCAATTCGTTGATTGAGCTCTTCATTTTGTTTCCTTAAGTGGGCAATCTCCTCAAGTACCTCCTGATCAATGCGACACTCGCGCTGGTAGTGACTTTGTGATGACACAAGTGTCATGGACGTTGCCAGAGCTGCCTCCTGCTCTGGTGCATTTGGTACCCAAAAACGAAACTCATTGTATGACATGGTGGCATGATTCTGGGTTACATAAGCTGCATCATTCTTGTAGGAGGTTTGGGGCACATCCATTGGGTTAGGGGTGGTAGAGGAAATGTGGGGAGAACTACTATTTTTCGTGACAGGACTAGGGGAATTTGGTGGAGCAGATTGGCTTGGGGTTGAGCAAAATGAAATTGGAGAGGCAAGAGAGGCAAGACTTTCCGTGTCTAGTTTGTCCTTCGGCTCCCGGCGATCTCCCATGTCGAGCCTGGCAGGTCCAGGCTGTTCAGCTGTGATAGCATGGGGTTGTGGAGCTAAGGGGTTGAACCAGCTCTGGTGCTCGTATACCTCATTGGATCTGAAAGAAGAAAGTGGCGGGGGTACTGGGACCTCCATCCCTGGGCGTTCACTCAGTTGATTCTGCCAGGACAATGACTGGTAGGGTGCGTAGCTCCTTGGCATAAATCTCGCCAGGTTCCACTGAGTGTTGGTCCCGCTGGTGGCTGGTGTCGGTAATGGAGGGTAAAGGCCCAGACCAGGTCCTGGTGCGGCTGGTGGATGAGGTTCCGACGAAACAGGGAGCAGGGTGAGCAGCTGGTGTGGCAAACTTGGCTGCTGCGGATCTCCTGTAAGTGAAACTGGCACGCATGGTGGTGTTGGGCCCACCCTTGGTTCCCAAGAGCTCTGATGTCCATCAGCCATGTCCTCTGGCAAAACAAAGCACAGTCTTAGTTAAACAGTTTATTGCTCCTCCAGACTGGAGGAGTCATCTTCATACTGCTCTTCATGCAGCTCTTGGCAAAACCTTAGCACCTGATCTGTCTTCCTAATCCACCTAAGCCATTTGTCAAACGCTTCCTTAGTTCTAGGAAATCCCCCTACCCCATCTGAATCCGAATATTTATTATATTTACCATCTATCATAAACGATTTTCCTTTCTTATCCCAAGACCGGTAAGGATAAGGTGATTGCGGTTTGAGTAAAATTGGTATTTTAGTACAAGGGCATTTATTAATAATATGAGTGCAGCTACTTAAAATTGTTAGCCAGGTTCCTATAGAAAATGAATAACATTGGCCTATGTTTGCATCTGGTCCAAGCTACTTTGATCAGTGGGTGTAACAGCAATGAGCACGTCTGTCTCCAACATTCATTACGTCTGGGTTGCATTCTCTTTGCAGGTCTGAAAATTGGCCCCATTTTGTTATGCCAGTTAAAAATCTCGTGGACATTTTCCATGGTTCTAATTTTCCTGGCTCATAAGGCCTTTTGAGTTTCCTGCACATTTTTAGATAATGGCCTCTCCGACCACATTCTTAACAGTTTTTTTAGTAGTGCTGGTCAAAACAGATAATTAGCATCATGGTCTAATGAACCGCAACGTAAGCAATGCATGATAATTTTATGTGTTAGCCGGGTCTTTCACCCTGACGCTACTCTTCTCCTTCCTGCCCTTCCTCTTTTCTGCTGCTGTAACTGGATGGTCTTCTGTGGATAGTTTGGCAACCCCATTACTAGGAAAACCTTCATGACTACCACTAATGGAGGCTCTAGGTGGGGTTGGTGCGCTACAGACATGGCTGCTGCCTGCTGTTCCTTCCAACCGTGGTGATCTCCTAATTCCCTGCGGGGAGGAGTCTCCGTCCCCTTTGGTGTCTTGTTCTGTTTCCTGTGGGGCGACCTCGTCATCCCCAGATTGGGCCTGTTCTGGTTCTGGTGGCATCGTCATCCCCTTCCGGCTGGTTAGTTGGAGCTCGCCTACTATATGCTGTCAGAATTCTTTCTGGATCTTCTGCTCTACAGCAATGATTAAGATGGTACCAAAAGGGTTTACCTTCAATCTTGAGCGCAGTGGGGTAGCTAAGACAACCTTGTATGGCCCTTCTCCCCTGGGTTTCAAACTTTTTTCTCTTGAAGACACGGATGTACACAAGGTCACCTGACTGGATTGTCTGCTTTTCTCCTGGGATTTCAGCGTCCCATTCCTCTGTGGCTCTTTTCACCTGTGAAAATATTTCTTTATGGATATAGGTCAGATGTTGGAGGTAGCTTTGCAGCTCGCCTTCCAGTTGCTCAAGCGCTGGTCCCTCGTAGGGACCTCTAAGATAAGGCACAAGCATGGGCCGACCCGTGAGCATTTCATGCGGTGTTAGATGCGTAAGCCTGTTAGTACTCATTCTCATAGACTTCAGAGCCAACGGCAAAGCTTGCTCCCAGTTCAACTTACTTCCTTCCACAATATCTGCTAGTATTTTGGCTAGCTTTTCTTTCAAGGTCTTGTTAGCTCTTTCAACCTGTCCTTGTGACTGTGGATGGTACACACAACCAAACTTTTGCTTGATTCCAAGCATTTTCAGCGTTGCTTGGAATGTTGCCGCAACAAAATGTGGTCCCTTATCAGAGCTGAGAGTGTCTGGGATGCCAAATGTCAGGAAGACTTCCCTACACAAAACTTAGCTACTGAGCTAGCATCTGGACTGCTTGTAGGTTATGCTTCTATCCACCTACTGAACCGGCAAACAACCACTAAGACATACCTCAGTTTTCCAATTCCTGTCTATGTAGTCAATCTTTAGATGTCTGAATGGCCCATCCGGCAGAGGAATGTGCACAATGGGAGTCGAGAAGGCCTTCCTGGTGTTGTATTTAGCACACACATCACATTCATGCAACACTCTATCTACCGTGGCTGCCAAAAAAAGCGACCACCAGACTGCTTGCAGACGCCTTATGACCTCCCCCCTTGCGCAATGGTCTCGACCATGCGCATTCTGAATTGCACAGCGCAACAATGCAACAGGTAGCACAAAATGTCCTTGGCTACTTCGCCAAAGGCCCTGTTGTGGGCCATCCAGAGTATTTTTGACTGCTCCCCTTTTGAGCCAGACTGATCGTTCTTCTGGTGAAGCCCTGGCTTGGACTTGAATTAATGATGTCATAGACATCAAAGGAGCCAAATCAGCTTCTACTAAGATGGGACACATGACGGACTGTTGCAGTACCGTCGTTGTATCGGCTTCATCACCCTGATAGGGCTGTTGCATTGCCACCTTTTTTGCTGCTTCATCTGCCAAATTATTGCCTTGTGTGACGAGAGAGGTATCTTTTCGATGAGCACGACATCTCAAGACAGCCACTGCTGAGGGCAACTGAAGAGCACTTCAGCAGTTTGGAGATGATTTCACCATGCTTGATTTGGGTACCGTCTGACCTGCAAAACCCTTTCTGTTTCCATATGTTACCAAAGAAATGGCACACTCCAAAAGCATAGTCTGAGTCAGTGTAAACATTGAGTTTCTTACCCGAAGCCAACTGACATGCTGCTGTGAGCGCTTTCAATTCTGCCATTTGGGCTGAACAAGGCTGAGTCACATAGGATGTCTGAACAGCGGTGAATGAACCGTCAGGGTTCAACTGCACAATGCCATATCCTGCATGCATACCTGTGGCATCTCTGAAACAGGAACCATCTACAAACAAAGTCATATCTGCGGTTATTGGTTCACTGTACAAGTCATCACGTGCTTTTAAAAACTCATCTGTAGTTTTAACACAATCATGAGGAGTACCATCATCAGGCAACATCATCTTTGTGGCTGGATTGATGGAATTGCACCTGTTGATAGTTAATTCAGGTGCTGCTAGGATAACTTCATAGCCTGTGCGTCGAGCTTGGGTCAAAACAAAACGCGGACTTGTGAGCAGCGCATGTAATTGGTGAGATGTGTAAAGAATCACTGGATGCCCCATGGTCAAAGATGAGGCTCGTTGAAAGGCAAATGCAGCCGCTGCCAATCCCTGATAGCAGGGTGGCAGTCCTGCTTCAATGTTATCCAATTTGGTGCTATAGTAAGCCAAAGCTTGCTTACCTGTGGGCGTGTCTTGCATCAGGACTGCTGTAGCATATCCTGATTTCTCTGCCACATAAAGATGAAAAGGCTTACCATAATTTGGATTCCCCAATGCTGGGGCTGACTGCATGTCACTTTTGAGAGCTTCAAAGGCAGCTTCCGCATCTTCTGTCCAACTCAATTTGGCTGCTCCATTCATTTGGCCTGCAACTTTAATCAAAGCTCGCAAAGGAGCAGGTTTTAGTGCATAGTCACAAATCCATGGTCTGCTGTATCCTGCCATCCCCAAAAAGGTCAACATTTGACCAACTGTGTCAGGTTTTGGAGCAGTTGTTACTGCTTTAATCTGTGATGGTGCAATCAATCTCTTGTTTCCATGTAACAATCTTCCTAGATATTCTACCTGTGGTTGACAAAATTGAAGTTTATCTCTGCTGACTTTATGACCCCCCTTTGCCAAGACTGTTAGTACTGCCACAGAATCTTTCTCACATTGATCTTTAGTAGCACTACAAATCAACAGATCATCCATGTGCTGGATGACTGTACTGGGCACATTCAGATGCTGCTTGTCTTCAGCCAACACTTTATTGAACATCGCTGGGCTGTGGAGAAACCCTTGTGGAAGTCTGGTGTATGTATATTGCTGTCCCTCATATGTGAAAGCAAACAAATACTGTGAGTCTGGATGGAGTGGTACACTAAAATATGCAGAGCATAAATCAATCATGATGTACCATGTTGTGTCTAGTGGAATGTTAAACAATAATGTGTACGGGTCAGGAACAATTGGGGTTTCAGCAGCAACAATGGTATTTACAGCTCTCAAATCATGTACCAATCGATAACCATCAGCATGTGATTTTGGTATTGGCCAAAATTGGTGTGTTACAGGGACTACTTTTTATTTTTTTATTTATCAAGACCCCAGCCTCCATTAGGCCTGGAATGATGGGTCTGATAGAGTCTATGGCCTTTTGTGTGAGTAGATATTGTTTTTCATGAGGTGACTGTATGCCAATTGTATGCCAGATTTGATAAAACCCATATATTTTATGTCTGAACCGCACTTATGAGGGCACCTGATTTAAGAGAGATGCCTGTTCCGGATTCAACAGCATCATTGTGGCTTTTTTTTTTTTTTTTTTTTTTACAGCCACATAAATTTGAGGGTCATTAGTCTTTTTACAGTCATGTATTGCAACCAAGGTCATGAGATTCAGAATTTTCCTTGATTAATAGTGATACATGAGAGATTGAATCTGGAGTTGGAAACCATTCTTGCAGCTGAAAAGGAAGAATGAACACTGTGGCTGGCCCTATGTAAATGCTACAGCTAATGATAAAATAGTCTCTTTTTGTTGATTAATTCTTTCTAACATGCTTTGTAAGTGTTAAGTGTGCAATGACGAGGCAAGCAAGGCTCAAAGCCTTCTCCCATCTTGGCTTTGATCCAAGCCTCCCATCTCCTCCACCGCTGATAAAGAGCTGATGTTGGGCCTGTGAGGCGAAACCAGCAAAACACTGGCTGTGTTATTTTCTCAACTTTTTTGCATCATCATGAGTTTAACAGCTGTAAGTTGATTGTCAGGAATGTGAACACATAGATCCTGAGGAGTGCAAATGATGGTTGTTTTCAAGGAGACACAGTGCGTCCCGCCCCAACAGATTGACAGCTCTAGTGGGTCAACTACAGTTTTTTAAATTATTTATATGCATGGGAAATGGCTCTGTTGTGTCCCGGCCTGCATTATTTCATCATGTCGCTCATTTTGCTGAAGGGTGCAGGTGTCCATCCCTCTTGGTGTGTGAGGTCACAGCTCCTCCTCGCAGCAGCTCAGCTGACATGTTGTCAGCTCATTCATTTGCTATGTAGGCTTGTCTGTCTTTCTTGTAGGAGGGCTCACAATCTGCGTAGTATCACCTGATTGGCTGTCTTCAGGACTGGTTATCGGATTCAGTCTCCGCCTCATAGGCTGCCGCCATCTTATCTTGGTCCACTCCCTTTTTCTTTGTTCCTGTTTCTTCTGGTCTGGACGTCATCTTAGTTCGCTCTTACATGGCCAATGTGAACTTCTCCTGTAGTTCACTAGTCCCCTTCTGGGCCGAATCCTCCTGCTTTGCCTCTCCTTACAAGAACTGTCCGGCTGTGAATGAACTCCTGTTCGGAGGACATGGTGGAAGAGGGTCACGCCAAGAGGGGAGAGCGGCGAAACATGCGAGGGAGTGGAGCCCGATGGAGGCGGCGGCAGGGTAGAGGGGGCCCCTGCAGTGCGCCGTGTCTCTTCTTTTTTCTTTACCTCTCTTTTCTCTAGGTCAGACTTGGAACTGGGTGGTATTTTTATTTGTTTTCACCTCTGTTGGTTGGCTAGCTGTCACTGTTTTGCTCACTGGCTGTCTCTTAACCCTTTAAAGCTTGAACTATGAAAGAATTGGCAGTATATTCCAATCTCTTTAAATTGAACCCTTTAGTTTTGCAACAAAATGTAAAAAAAAAATTCACAAATATATTATTACACGATCTTTATGTTGTATGATATGTACTTGAAGTGCCAATGGTATGGTCCAGAGTAAACAGGGGAAGTGTCCAAAGGTATACAACAGTATTTTGGTCTAGTATTGATTAAACTTAAAACGGAAACTGGAATTGATGATGCGTATCACATATGGAATGATACAACTGGCTTTATAGGGTTAACACCCCTCTTTTATCACTGGTGTCCCCAGCTTTACAATGTTTAATATTATCACTTACTTCATCACAAAAGGCCATATTAAAGGAGCCCTCTTTGGGCTATCGTCTGTCTCCTGTTGTTCTTTCATACCATCTTTTCATGTACTGTATTTTTATTGTTGAGGGTAATTATTTATAATAAGTTGCACAGGGGGTTCCCTCTTGCCCCCAGCAAACCCCACTTGTTCCTTTCCTTGTCAAGTCCCCCTAATCCCTTGTAATGCACTTATTGGAGTGTTGTCTTAAAACTTCTGGGTCTGCATCAGGTTTTTTTTTTTTTTTTTTTTTTTTTTTTTTTTTTTTTTTTAAGGCAATCAATCAATCAATCAATCAATCAATCAATCAACCAACCAATCAATCAATCAATCAACCAATCAATTAACCAATCAATCAATCAAGCAATCTATCACTTCATCCGTTATTCAATTTGGGGTGTATTGGCCCTAATATTGCCTTAGCAGTAATTCCTGATTTTTATATTTATTACCTTGATTAGGGTTAAACTGTCTTTCTTATCCTATAATTTTGTCAACCACCAAATTCCCCTGTCTCTCAATTTAATTTTCTGGGGATAGCAATAGTACACAACCAGGAATTACTTAAAATAGTTATTTATGTGGTGATTTGGTAGCCTTCAGAGACACTCAGGAAAGTTTTGAATGAAGGTGTAGCAGGTTTTGTAAAATATGCCCACAAACGTTCTATAATACGGGTTTGCACTGTCCACAACCCACGTATGATTTTTCCCAGCACTAAGGCAAAATTAACTTCTATTTTGATGAGATTAAGAGTCAATTTTTTCACAGTTTTAAATTATTTGACTGCAGAGTTCACCACTGCTCAGCCCCCCCCTGCGAGTCTTATTAAATCCCTTCCAGCCAGAAAGGAGTTCTTACACTTCTGTGTCTATCTCTTGTCTGTTACTTGTGTGTTCCAGACAGAATGCCTCCCCGTAGTTGACCTTGGCTGCCCCAGCCACTCACTCCCCACACCAGATGCACCAGCCAGACACTCCGCTACTCTTACTATGGAATGTTTGTTCCAACAAAATATGCAAACAGTCTATTTCTGCTTAATTAAAACTGGTCTTTTATTCTTTTTACACAATAAGAGCTCAAACCTTCAAATATATGATCAGTCTATTCATTATATTTCCAGTTATTTTACTCAATTTACTTCTTAGTACATGCTACAAGAAAAAGAGGAGAAGAAAAAAATGATTTATGCTACTTTTGACTACTCTCGAAGCTTTATTTTACAAGCACTGTACAAATTTATACAAGGTTTATGACCAGCTGGTTGTTATGTATGTATATATTGTTATTATCTTAATAATGGGACACATTATATCCCTCATTTATTAATGCAAATAATGGGACACACTATATCCCTCATTTATTAATGGGACACACTATATCCCTCACTTATTAATGGGACACACTATATCCCTCATTTATTAATGGGACACACTATATCCCTCACTTATTAATGGGACACACTATATCCCTCACTTATTAATGTCCTTACCCTATAGCGCTTATCTGTCTTTTGATGTTAGTATACTTGTTTTCTCTTCGTCCAGACGGAATTACAATTAGGCCTGTTTTCTCTTCGTCCAGACGGGATTGCGCTGAGGATTACTGTCCTCAACTTATTTTCTCTTCGTCCGGACGGACTCACGGAGGCTTACTGTCCTCCTTAACCAGTTTTCTCTTCGTCCAGACGGAATCACACTTAGGCCTGTTTTCTCTTCGTCAAGACGGCATTACACTATCCTACAAATTTCACACACACACACACACACACATACACTGCCACATTTAAGGTCAGTGGGGATTTTCCGTTGCCAGCTCCTTTTCTCACACAGAGTCTGCAGCAAACAAAGTCCTGCCAGCCTCCTACTCCATATAGAGTCTGGCAAAACCTTGTAACCGCTAAACCTACTCTCCCTAAGTAGGAATAACGGAAAAGAGTCTTTTTCTCGTCGTCCCTCTTTCTCAAGACGGCACAGCTATCCTACAAATTTCACACACACAGACACACACACTGCCACATTTAAGGTCAGTGGGGATTTTCCGCTGCCAGCTCCTTCTCTCTCACGGAATCTGCAGCAAACAAAGTCCTGCCAGCCCCCTACTCCATATAGAGTCTGGCAAAAACTTGCAACTGCTAAACCTACTCTCCCTAAGTAGGAATAACAGAAAAGAGTCTTTTTCTCGTCGTCCCTCTTTCTCAAGACGGCACAGCTATCCTACAAATTTCACACACACAGACACACACACTGCCACATTTAAGGTCAGTGGGGATTTTCTGCTGCCAGCTCCTTCTCTCTCACAGAGTCTGCAGCAAACAAAGTCCTGCCAGCCCCCTACTCCATATAGAGTCTGGCAAAAACTTGCAACTGCTAAACCTACTCTCCCTAAGTAGGAATAACAGAAAAGAGTCTTTTTCTCGTCGTCCCTCTTTCTCAAGACGGCACAGCTGTGATACTCACTCACACACTCTTTCTATATTTTTACCTCTTCTCTCCAATCGTCACACATGCACACTGCTTAGTAGGGCCCTTTAAATTCACACACACACTCACACACACACATACACACATACACCAACTTTTAGCTTCTCTAGTCTTCTCCAGGCAGCACACACTCACTCCTCACACAACTTCCATAACTTATTTTAACTTAATTCTCTTAATTCTTCTCAACACTTTCTTAACCCTTTTCTTTCCCACACTCCTCCTATGCTATCATTTACACACACCAGAACCCTCTTTGTAATTCTTTTCTACTCTCTCTCTTCTATAGTTATCTCCTCTTACACTTACCAGAACCCTCTTTCCTGTCTGCTCGCCTCTATTGTCAACCACAACAGTCCACTTCCAAACGTTAGACAAACCAATAACCACCATATAATTAATAACTGCAACACAATACCTTTCATTCTTACATCACCATGGTTAAGCAGACAACATATACATACAACATACAACAAGTACATGCAACACACATGCGTGCTCTTAACTCTGCCTTTATTTTGTTACTTTTTGACACTATTAAATTTAGTACTAGGTTCTTTTGGAAGAGGGAGGATTACCTTTAACCTGGGCGGACTTCCTGCACTCAGACACACTCAGAATTAAGCAGAAAAAGGTCTGCCTTACCTTATTTTTGGTGCGCACCTGGTGTCTCTGAGATGCAGGTCGCCCCCCAAGGTCGCAGGTCCCGTCACCTCCTGGCTGGCTACGCCAAATGATGTGGATGAGTTCTCGTCCAGATCAGGCCAGATTGGCTGCAAAAATTCTCTTTAGCTTCGTACCAAAAAACACCAATAAAGAGTCTTGAAGACTTCAAAAATAGAGTCTTGAATCAGGCAGAGTTTCGAGCGTACAAGTTTATTTGCGTTTGAGATCTCAAATCAAACAAACAGGGAGTCGTGCAGCATAGACAAAACGACCGACTTTCTTTGTTTCAACTTCTGTTTTTATAGTGTAAAACTTGGCAAGTCAGCATTCAAGATCATAAGGAGTGCGGCACCTTACGTCATGCTAGCTGGGAGATCATAAGGGTGCCGGTGCTTACATAATACCAACTGGGGGGTTAGGGACTTTCTGAGTGGCCGCAAGTTGTCTCTGATGTGCAGCTGTTTGGCTTCAACCCATGTAGTAGGATGTTTCAAGTAGGCCGAGCTACGTGTCTGGCACTTGCTTCAAGTGTGATGCCGCCCAACGCGTGCCAGGCACGTGCATGTTTTAAGTTGGCCGAACTACGTGTCTGGCCCTTACTTCAAATGTGATGCCGCCCAACGCGTGCCAGGCACGTGCCTCGGCTTCGATTCAAACTGTGGGGTCATGTAAAGTTTACTAAGCGAGTGCAACTGAGGACATGAGCGCACGTAAGGCTGGGCTTGTACGATGAGTTCAACTGAGGATATCGGTGCACGTAATGCTGGGCTTGTACAGTAAGTTCAACTGAGGACATGGGTGCACAGAATACAGGGCTACTACAAGAGGCATAGTGAGTTTTTGTGTTAAAACGAAATGCATCTAATGGCTAAACCAATAATTCAAAGTTTTATAGGGATAGTGCTTTCTGGGTGATGTTGAGTATTTTTGTTCATTCCGAGCTTTCTTATCTTGTTACTCCCTACAATGTTGAGACTCATTCAAGGTCAGAATTTCCTCCACAAGAGCGATTGGAACCTGGAGAGAAAAGGGAAGTTAAGTGAGTTGAACGGTTTGAGATAGGAAAAAGACATATCTGATCCCCTCTCTCGCTCTCTCTTTCTTTCTCTGTCTCTCTCGTGGCTTGAAGGGGGAGTGTGGGGCAGAGCGCTCTCGTCTTGTTAAACGGCTGGCAGATGACAGAAAAATTAGAGGCATTTCGCTCTTGACAGGTTGTTGTGTGTGCGTGTTTTTTTTTTTTTTTCTTTTTTTTTTCTGCTTCAAATGTTTTTTGTCAGTTTGTTTTCAGTCAAGCTGTCTTGGCGGCACAATGAGCGCAACCGGTGCACGTACACACACACCACACACACACACCCGCCGAAACACACTCGCGCAGGCTTTTGTTCTGTCGGGGAGAAGGATCTGATTTTGTGTTCTCAGATTGCTGGCGATGGGAGAAGGGAGAGGAGCCGCTCGCTCACAAAGACGTCTTCCCCTCTGCTAATTATCGAGACAGGCTTTGATTGCCTGTTTGGAAACAGTTTTTCAAACAGCTGTAATGACGATGATTAGGCAGCGCTGCGAATTCACCGCAGGCGGGGGGAAGAGGGGGCGGGGTGGAAGGGAAACGTGGTCGGACCCTCCAAACATCTCGCCACCTTGTGTTTAAGTACAGGTGTGTGTTTTAGTGGGTGTGTTTGCGTGTCACTTTTTTTTCTTTTTTCTTTTTCAACATTGCAGCACATGCTTCTTTCTCCATGCCTTTCCCCTTGTCTGTTTTCCATCAAATAAACCGACACCGCTTTTTTTTTTTTTTTTTTTGGACCTGACAAGGGTGCCTTGAGGTAATAAACACTACCTTGTGAAACAGAGGATATGGTAACATAGGCACTTTTTTCCTTTCAAAGAAAACAGTGTTTCCTCCTACATTCGCTGGTGTGTAACTACAGGAAATATTTCCCCTTACTGTTGGGAAAAATAAAAAAGTAACAGAAAAGGAATGAGCCACACATACTGGCACTCAACAAAGAATTAAATACAGGTCTAACAAGGAGAATTGTGCCTTTTTAACAGGCATTCACCGTATTGCACGCAGTCAAAGAAGTTTTTGAACCATGTCTGAGACTGGTCCAAGGGTCTAAATGAACAGACAGACATGAAATAAACTGACCTGTGAATCCAGGTGATCCTTGAGCCAGCTGAGACTGTGAACCATCATAGAAAAGGACAGTAGATGAAAGGCTATTGCAATGAATTGTGTTGCATTTTACTGAAATCCAGTGGCAGAAAGAGTACTGGGTCATTCCATGTCATTTCACCAAATTTTCAGGACATCCCACGCACTTGGGTCTCAAAAAATTCAGAAAAATTCACCAGTTGTTCCTTATTTATCCGATAGGCACACTGTAAAATTTTAGTTTGCTCGGATGGATACTTTTTGAGATACGGCCAATTTAGTGAGGGGGTTATGTGTCGATTTTGGTGCAATTTTCGCGCGTCCTTATTTTTCCTCCATTTTCAGGTGTCAATATCTCAGGAGCTACACCACATAGGAAACTGAAATTTGGTACGATAATACACCTCCACCTACTCTCTCAGAATATACAAAAACATCTGTCATACATCGTAACTGGTAGGCATGCCAGCCCCTCAAAAATGGAAAAAAAAATTACACGGGTTTCGTGGTCGACCATGTTTGGGCCTTCAGAAAACAACTTTGTATTTGCCCCAGCTTCTTGATTTTTTCAGAGCTTTGAGATCCATACATGGACTGTTCAAAGCAGTAACGGTTAGTCAGATAGATGCATCGGTTTCTAGATGGCAGCCTCTCCAAATCCCCCCAAAAACGTTTTCGTGTCAGATTTTCATTGGCCCATAACTGCATGTGGGAATGTCTTAAAAAATCTGATCTCTGTTTTAATTTAAAGTTCAAAGCTTGCTCTTTCTTGTAAAGAATTTTTTGAGACCCAAGTGCGTGGGCCATTTGTTGAAATGACATGGAATGACCCTACTGCAAATTGCCAGTTAGTACTGTTACTTTGCTGATATTTTACTTTGATATTTTCTTTTTCAAGAACGTAACTGCATTAGGGGTGATCTTTCCGATGTAGGTATAAAAGGATGAAAGTACACGCTTCAACGTACAATGTTTTAAAGGTACAATATGCAAAATTTCTGACGGTTGAATGAAGTGAGGACCCTGTAGACTCAACTGACAAATGTGGACTAAGCACATACAATGACGGCTGAGTCTACACAGTTCTCAACAGCGGGCCTAGTCATCCATGGTGCAGCTTTCCTTGGAAATTTAAAAGTAGAGCCAACAAAGTAGAAGCAGATTGCTCTTCTCATCTTTGCTGATCTGAGCGTTTTATTGTGAAAAGTTCCAGAATCTGTCATTGAGCATTTGTTCTCGATAACGGATATGATTCAAAATGTCGTGAAATACAATACTCAACTGGAATTTACTGACTTATAATACTCAAAAAAGCGTAAGTACACAAAAAAGCTACTTGATTGCAGTGACACGAGTAAATGTAATTAATTTGTTCCACCTTGGCTGAAATCCCACCGCCATCCAGGACTTGAGACGGTGTAAATGGGCTAACCCCTCAACAGTCCCAGGTAATTATCAGCCTCGGCTCCCATCAGCAGAAATGTAAAAAGCTCTCCTGCTGATTTTGCAACCCCTACATTTTAGGTAGGCCAGCCTCAGTGTAATTTTAACCGGTGTAATATGATAAATGAGCAGTAAATCACCCTCTTTTGGAGTGGACTCTGCAACGCCAGATTTTTAGCAGGTAGTCTTGGGTAAAGCAAAACCAACCCGAACCAAAAAACATCTGAAACCTGCTTGCTTGGCGTGTGAAAGCAGCATTATTGTCATTATTGACGATATCTGTCTGACTCTTGTTAGAGTGGAAAGGGATTTGAAATGAAATGAGCACAAAGCAAACATGTTGCGTGACAGCTAGCTTTTCATTAGAGAGAGAGAGTGAGAGTGAGAGAGAGAGAGAGAGAGAGAGAGAGAGAGAGAGAGAGAGGTCCTTGATTTGATTACTTCTGCCTGGACAGTTTAAACAATGCAGGCCGAGTGACGGAAGCAGATGAGGCAGAAGTCTTGTTTGATTGTTTCTTTCTGTGTGTATGTGTGTGTGTGTGTGTGTGTGTGTGTGTGTGACTGTGTGTGTGTGTGTGTGTACTCTTGGGACTCTCAGGGATGAGCTGATGAAGACAGAGGCCATTCATGTTAAGTGGGCTCCAGAGAATATGCCATTTCTGTGTGTGTGCGTGTGTGTGTGTGTGTGTGTGTGTGTGTGTGTGAGAGAGAGAGTGAGTGTGTGAGTACATTATGAAATATGTGAGTGTGTGTTATCCCAATGAACACACAACATGAGTCTATACATGCGTGTGTGTGTGTGTGTGTGTGTGTGTGTGTGTGTGTCTATAGGGAGCGCTGTAGCATGTGTGGCCTTGGAGCTGGGGTCAGTTTGGCGTAATTAAAGGTGCTGACATTGATATGGACTGATTGATTTGGGCACATATGAGCACACACACACGCACACACACACACACACACACACACACACACACAGCCAACAGAAACAATCAATGGCTTTTTCTCTTGAGTCCTTCAACCTGTCTGTGTGAGTGTGTATGTGTGAGTCAGTGTGTCGCTACATGTGCATTTTTCTTCATTTGCCTGGCAGTCTGTGTTTTCTTGTCCTCTTCAGTTCTGTGTTATTGTCCAGTGCAGTTTGAAATCTTTTACCCTTCACTGATTTCTATTTGTTCATTTCAAGTTGCCTTGATTTTATTTTATTTTTTTTTTTTAAATGAAATGAATAAGACCAAGACTAAATGGAAAATGGAAAGACCTCTATCATAATGTCATTATCAGTTACCCTGAAGTTTTCCTGCTCTTTCATTCATTCAGTTGAGTTTTGAGTTATTGATTTAAAACACGCAATCCAAAGACAGTTATTACCTAGCGTATGTTTTGTCTACTTTACAGGCACTTTTGTCCAATATTTCAGACATGGCCTTTTGCTTTTCTTTAAATAGGTTGTTCTAATTTACTGGAACTCAGGTTCACTTAAATATAAAGTAAAAAGGTGTTTTCAAAACCTTATGCTTGCTACAAATATTAAAGTGCTCATATTCATACTCAATATCAGGGGAAAAAATGGTTTTAGTGGATCCATAATATTGATAGATTTATACATTATACAGTAGAATTTACAGTGACCGACTCTGCATGCTCTGTTCCATCACACACACATTTTCACCGGCGGACGTTTCTCAGTAATGCTGCAGTCAGAGGTCATTTCTCTCGATGTCACCGCCATTAATACTGATACAACATTTTATGGATCCCTAAAGGAAAATGTAACTGCAAGATCATGCGCTCATATCCCTGGACTAGCTGGGAGAATGTGGGTGGGGAAAATGAATGAGTAGTATCCCCCCACCTCTTTCACAAACCACAGGTGAGACGATTTGCTGCATTTCCATAAAATTAAAATTAATTGTAGGCGAATAATCAAAGTCTACAAAAATCAAGAAAATTAAGATATGATTCTATAACATCTGTTTAAGCATCCTTTTTTGAATAGTGGCTACAGTTTCTCATCTAATAAGACAAAGGAATGTCTCCGAAAAAGTACAATATGGAGTAGCATTTTTTCCTGAAATTCCCATCCCTAACTGTTATCTTAAAGTGACAGTTAACCTTAAAACAACATTTGACCTATAAAACATTTTGCTCCTAAGACTGTAGCTCATGCGGATAGCTTTTAAATACCAATGTCCATGTACTTAGCAATCCATGGACTTGGAAATTATTTTCCCAACTCCACTTCCAAGTGTTTTTGTGCCAACAGGTGTCTTGTACTTTGTGGCAGAACACATCCCCATTCACTGGTTGGTCTTCAGAAAGGTGAAAGGTTGGACTTGATTATGATTATTTGAGCGTTTACAGTTCTGTGACCCTTAATCCCAGAGGACGAAAATGAAATATGTTGTGAGTTTACTTCCTAGCTTTAAATGCCACCTCTTGTGTAACTTTTGTTTGACCAAAATGTTGGCATAACAAAGAAGAAAAAATGTGCCAGTGGAAAAACTTTTTTTTTTCTGTGCATGGGAACTTGTTTTCTCTCCTAGCGATGGAGGATTATGAAGAGAGTTTAAAGTGGTAACCCACAAGTTCCTCCTTCTCTGGATTGCGGGCATATTTAGCTCTAAATGCTCATTGGTGTGGTGTTTCTGCACTCCGCGTCTCAGAGATGTCAATCAAACCACATGGGCGGGGCTGCGATGTCTCTCCTTGAGCTCCTATAGGTGGCGCTCTTTATTTTTTTTGTTTGTTTGTTTGTGCACCCACGGTGGCCATCACTGCTCTTTCTAACTACCAGTTCTTCTTCTACTTACTCTAAACAATGTGATGGCATCCAAACACACACTCACAGCACAGAGGAACACGCACACACACACACACGTAACACACTGGCAAACACACAGAGACACACCCAGAGGTACACACACAAATGCATAATTTACATTTAAACACCTCACATGCTTACATGTGGGTGTGTCATGTGCACACTCACTCATGGAAACACACACATGCATGAAAATGTATCACGTGCATGCAGAAACACTTGCATGTACATACAAGTTTAGCGTTGTAATACACTTCAAAATGCTTTTTCTAATCACACACACACACGCACACACATGCACACACTCACTCACTTATTCTCACACACACACACACTCAAAGGGCCGTCTGATAATGTTAAGTGGTTGTTTTATTTCATAGTTGGTGTGATATCTAAACAGCGTCAACAACTGCCGAGCCACACACGCACATGCACACATAGACTCACACACACACACACACACACACACACACACACACACACACGGCTCTTTAACACTAACATGTTTGTTATACCTGGATTAGCTAGGTGTTTGTGAGATCAAAAATCGTCCACCATCCCCCACAACGCTTCCCATTATCTGTAATGCAGACAATAATCCTCTTGTGGAATTAATCTCCTTTAACCAGAGTTTGTTACCATGCTGAGATGGAAATAAAGCGCCTGTGATATCTGTGTGATATCTGTGTGTATGCACTTGTGTGTCTGAGAGAGAGGTGTGTGTGTGTGTGTGTGTGTGTGTGTGTGTGTGTGTGTGTGTGCGGGTCTGTTTTTGCATACTTACAGAGACACACACCAGACTCAAGACTGTTAATTGGGGATGGCTTGTTCAACTGGGGACAAAAACAATGTCCTCTTTTGGAAATAATTGATTTTTGGGCCAGTGGTTAAGATTAAGGTTAAGGTTAAGATTAAGGTTAAGGTTAAGGTTAGGCGCATAGTCATTATGGTTGGGTTTAGGGTAAGTCTCCAGGAAATGAATGTCCATGTAATGTCCCCCAAAGTGACCTTAATAAACGTGTTTGTGTGTATAAAAGAGAGAGTGTGCAGGCTTAATTATAGCATTTCCACCTTTGCAGAATACAGCAAGGTTTTAGGAGACTTTCCTGTTTGTCATCTTACTTGTTAAGTAACGAGAAATAGATAACAAAATCCAATTTCACTGGGAACAAATGACCTATTAAATCTTTTTGTAGACATGTCTGTATATTTTCTGTCCATCCATCCATCCATCAATCCATCCATTCATCCATCCGTCCAATTTCTCCCGCTTATCTGTGACTGGGTTACAGTGATAGCGGATGATGAGGGCAGCCCAGATGTCCTTTTCCCTGGTCACATCCACCAGCTCCTCATGGGGATGCCAAGACATTCCCTGGCCAATGAGGATGTGAACCCCCCCAAGAGTGCTCTGGGTCTGCCTCGGGGTCTCCTCCCAGTCAGACGGACCCAGAACACCCCCACAGGGAGGCGGCCAGGAGGCGTCCTCATTAGATGCCTGAGCCACCTCAACTGGCTGCTTTCAGTACGAAGGAGCAGTGACTCTACTCCAAGCTTCTCCCAGATGTCTGATCTGTACTTTCTGCTCATCTTTTCCCAAAGCAAGCAGTCGTATTTTAGAACTTGTATTGCTTTTTGTCCAGCCTTTAGATTTCATTTATTCCACTATGATAGGAAAATGAACTTTCAAATTGTCCTTCACGTCAGTATGCCATCATCCTAACAAAAAGTTATCCACATTAGTTTTCGTAAAAGAAGCAGCACTGTTGTGTTTTGATGACTTGAAATTTGGGTGGAGTGAAATGGTCCCTCAGCCAGAAATAGTCCCCGGGGAAACGCTTGCTCTATTTGTCCAATTATCAGTTCTGTGGTTTGTGAATTATGATGTTTTTTTGGTAGCTGCAGAAGCAGAACATTTTAGGTTGGGTGTTTAAGCAAAGTTTTTTTTTTTTTTTTTTTTTGAAAATGGTTTGCTGCAATGTAAAATGTGAGGAAATCATGGTAAATGGGCTAACCATGACACACATCACCGGTGTGGTCTTTTAAGGGAGCTAATATCAGCCGCTTGTATCTGCAATGTTATACTTTCGGTCACTATGCAGAGCTTGTGACCTTCTGATTCAGCTTCCTTTTCACAAATACAGTTTGGTCAAGTCATTGTATGCAGCTGTGCCTTGATCTGTTTGTCAGTGAACAAGACCCCGATACATACTTGATCCTCATCCGGACTGCTTCACTCTCTGCTGCAAACTGGCCCAATGCATACGGAAAATCACAGCCTGATGAAGAAAAATATTCAAACCCAAGATGCCATTGTTCTTTGGCTGCAAAAAATGTCTTGTGCATCATTTTCTACACATTTCCCTGTAACTCAGTAGGACATACTTTGTATCGTAAAACCTAGGGATCTCCATTGGAATCCAGCTGACACATTTTGCTCTAAACGTAATCTTGTTCTTCTAAAATGACCATGAGGGAAAAATGTTCTCTAGCCTTTTAACATCATGAACACGTGGAAAGTGCATGTCCAAATTGTGCTGCAGAGTTTTATGATTTTTTTTTTCCCCCCTCGGTGTACCGTGTGTAACAGAATGCTCACTAATATGTGAGTTGTCAATATGTTCCCTCACCAGTGACACCAGTACAAATTCAATTGGCTTTATTGTCCAAATCCACCGTGACTCTAATTTGCCGTGAGCTTCGCTGTAACTCTGTAACTTGTCAGGGCTGTCAACGTAGTTAGCCGAGTTCTGGGTTTGACTGAACTAAACACCGAGTTCAGCTGGTGAACCGGCCGAGCTGTCGCGGTGAGAGCCAGCGGAGCCATAAGACGGCCTCTGTCTGTCTTGTTTCAGAGGGGAAACCAGGACACAGAGCCCCGCCTACCTTTCACCGCACAAATGGGGTTTGTCTGTATAATATTGTCGGGTCACTTGGATGCTTTTACCATATTAAAACATTAGGCAGCACATCTGGCACTTTCACTCCCTCTACTTCAGGCATGAGCTTTGTTTTCATACAGAAATAGAGGGAGAGAGAGAGAGAGAGAGAGAGAGAGGGAGAGGGAGAGAGAGACTTGCCTTTTTCTGTTTCTGTCTTTTTCTCAGAGGCGAGGGAGACAGAGAGAGATAGACAGGAATAGGGACAGCTGTAATTTAGCTGGCTGACAGAGGAAGTGAGATCTCTCCGGGGTGTGTGAGTGTGACAGGCTAAATGAATAGAGACATCATTGTGTTTGTGTGTGTGTGTGTGTGTGTGTGCTTACGTGTGTGGACATGAGGAGGGCCCTGCGCTTGTTGTGTTTCACTCACCCTGGCCCTAAGTGTTTTAATTTTTATTTTTTTATCAACCTTCCACCTCGGTCCTTCCTGTCATACAGCATGTAAAAGAGAGTGTGTGTGCATGTGTGTGTGTGTGTCTGTGTGTGTGTGTGTGTGTTGTGAGTATGGGAAATGAACAACAGGTAGTTGCAGTGTCTTCACCACACGATAAGTCCCTGCCTGCGTCCTCTTGTCTCTCCTCTCTTCACTTTGTCTTTCCTGTCCTTGCCTCTCGTCTCCAGGCAACACAGACTGTCAAAAGAAGCACGAAACAAGCAAACTCTTTTCTTGTTTTAAACACACACTTGAACAGGGTTATGTGATAAAACATCGAGTAACAACTCCTAAACTCAGGTACCATGAAACTTGCCTGAGTTTTTCACTCATATTTATGACTTTGTCAGCAGTTTGAGTACAAATTTCCTGTTGTAAACTGGAAATGTTTTGACTTTATGAGCTGATGAGGACTACCTGAACGCACCATAAATCAGTCCCTGATTAGATTGAGCTCCAAGACTGAGAAGCACTCACTTTAAGCATTATTATGTGCAAGGTTAAAGTAATTTATATATTTAGCATTTAGCGTTATATTAAGCCTTGAAATCTTGTTATTCCGGGAATAAATAAAAGAATCTGTCATTGGAATGAAATTATCCCACTTCCTTACAACAGCAATCAACTTGTTTCCAGAATTTTCATGAATCAAGTGTGATTTATTTTGATAGTAGTGGCCTGATTTGCCTTATTCTGCTTTATTTCAACATGTTTTTATTTTTATTTTTTCCCCGAAAAAATCCTAAAAGTATGAACCTGCATGGGGAACAAGTAAGATTATCACATCCTCATGAGACATTTTTTTTCTTTTCATCTGTTTCAAGAAAAACAATTTTAACTTGCAACATCAAACTAAATGACTTCTTGAGGTATATATATATATATATATATATATATATATATATATATATTGCAGTGTAGACAATGCAAATTTATTTATTTGTTTTGTGACTCATGCCATTCTTTATCTTCTACACACTGGTGAAGCCATTTCATCCTTCTCATGTGGAAGTGCTGTCCTCACTCACCTCTTCCTTTATGCTGCCAAAAAAAAAATACAAGGTTAAGAAAATATAAGAAGATAGACTACATCAGTGTTCACACAACTCTAACACAAATGGTGAAACTGAATAGAAAGACAGATACTTTGCCCTTTTGTCAGCACCATCTTGCAGTGTCAGATAACTGGTACAGAGAATTATATGTGGAGAGCAGAGGAGAGAGAGTGCAAAACATTAAGAGAGTGCTACTGTGTGAGTGTGTGAGTGCAACAAGTTGCAGTATATGTGGGAGAGAGGAAGCAGACCAGGGTCATGGATTGTGCAGGGAGCAGAGCTGAACAGCAGGTGGGGGTGATTAACAGCTTGTATTTCATCTGAGACGGCCTCACTTTTGCATCTCCGTCCATTAAAACCCAAATGTACAGGAAGGGACTTTTTACATGACATAATTTGACACACATTGTCTGAGTCATCATCACCAAGACACTTGAATTTGCACCTCACCACTGCATTACGTAATACATATTATTACAGTGACAAAAATTTTATCATCTGATATGTTTTCTGTCTGTTCTCCTTTTTGAAAAATTATGACTACACAGCGTTTTTGAGTTTTGTTAATTTGTTTTTTCATCATCCATGTCTCATTTGCTCAGCAAGTTGACCATGCAATTTTCATGCAATTAGATGCAGGTCGCAATGACATTTTAACTGTTGCTTCGTCACCAAACTCATACTTAGCATTCCACTTGATGACGCGAATCTAGTTCAGAGCTCCAGCACAGCCACACTGCACAGAGCTATGCTTGTGTTCAGTTTGCAACATCAAAAACTGAGGCAGAGAAATTGTCAGTCATGTTTCTGAAGGCCTGAGCATCTGAGAGGCCTCTGCTAATGTTACACACCATCATAATCAATAATCAATTTGTTTCAGACCACTTGAGATGAGTCCTTCTGGAGAGCTGGAATGATTTTTTTCTTTCTTTCTTTCTTTTCTCTTTTTTCTTTCTCTCTTGCTTTTTTCCCTACACCTAAACTTTTGAAACCTCATGAAAAACATCCACACTGGTCCTCCGACGCTCCCAAAGTCAAATTCTGAACGCGATTGGATGTTTGGACGCTGAACTCGTGCATTTGAAAACGTGCACTTATGATGGTTCCAGTGAATTGTGGGTTTGAGCCAGACTTTACACAAGTTACAGTATTTTTGCAAGTGACTCCCTGAAAAAAATTAAAGCAGAAAGTTATTTAGAATGAGTGGAAATGGCTGCTGTGTTCCTCTCCTCCTCTATTCTCCTCTCCTTTCCTTTCCTCTTCCACTTTTCCTAAAGCAGAGGTTGTATAAGTTGTTATGTAATATCTAACTCAGTGATCGGGTCAAAAGGGCAAATCTAAAATGTATCGCGGCCTCCACAAATCCATAATCCGTAGTTTCTCGGTCCGGACAGCTCTCACTAAACCCTGCAGAGAGAGAGAGAGAGAGAGTGTGTGTGTGTGTATGTGTGTGTGTGTCTGCCCAGGGTTGTCCGAGGCAAACTCCAGCACAAACTGTGAAGTGTAGTTGCGTACACTGAGGGCTTCCCGCAGCTGACCTCCTCCACAGTGACTGACTAGTTTCATGGTAGCATAGCGATCATATCAAAGATAGGCTCGAGTTGGAGTGCTGACTCCAGAGGCAAATCGATTGCTTCACACTTCCACTGTTAAAAGCACATGTCACAAGCTTTTATTTTTATGTTTAGTATACAGGCCTCTTTTTAAGGAATATTAGCTGGTGTGTGTGTGTGTAACTTGTTTATGCAGATAAGCATGCTGTGAAGTGGATTCATGCAATCTTTTTAAAGTAAGATAATGTGCTAAACATTAACTTGTTAATCTCGAAGCATCGGCATAATCACTGTGCACAAATCAAACCTTACGCCTGCATGATTGTCATTCTCAGCTGGCCTCCACACTGTACGTGATATTTTATGTCAGCAGGTTCAGCTTCATAGGATTACTGTTGGATTACTTTACTGCACAAGGGAGATCGCTTCACAGCACAAAACAGGAACAGTTTTACTTTGCAAGTAATACACAAAATTATTCCAGTGCGTCTATTATAATTGCATGTTTTCAGATTTATCATAGCTGACTGTGTTGGAATGCATGCTGGTTGTTGTTTGCTCTTATTCTTCACTTTGCTCTTCATAATAAAATTGTCTTTGTGACAGGAAGTGGGTTATAGGAAATGTGGTCTTCCTTTTGAGACACCCGATAAAAATGGGCGGATATCTCTTTAAAAGCTGCATTACTGGACCAGTATCATATCAGAAATTCAAAAGTGGCCCCTGACATGGCCAGTTAGTCAAACTGGGATCGCAAACATGATCGACTTCCCCATTGTGAAAGATGGAGACCAAAGACTCCACTTTATGTTGATACACCAGTGCACTGTGTGGAGTCAATAATGGATAATGGATAATAGATAATGGATGGACTAGCAAAGTCAGACTGATTATTAGGGGGATCAAGCAGAACATGTACACCTCAACAACCAGAAAATCTTCTGAATATAAAAAGAAAAATAAATACGAAACATGTTATCTTTCCCACTTCAGTCCCTGCAGAGCTAGACAATGTTACATCAAAGATCTGGACACATGACAGACTCTTCTGTCCTGCTTCTTCCCATGTGACACAGTGAGACCGATAGAAATAACACAATTCAAAGATTAAATTCGTAGGTGTTGCCCTTTTTAGAGACTGTGTCCTTGTTAGTGGTTTGAAGAGCCAAAAGAAGAGTCTTTGAGGATTCAATTTCAACAGTTGTACTATTTCTTTGGGCTGTGTGCGTCCTTGTTATTCTAAGAAAGCATCACAAGACTCGGCTTGTGTGACTGTGACTGTGACTGTGACTTTGTCTTTGTCTCTGTGACTGATGTAATTTCTCAGAATTGTAACTTTGGCAAAATTACATTTTCCGTTTTTAATTCCTTCCTCTTCCTCTTCTTCTTAAGTCTTTTCTCTCTTTCTCTCTTTTTGCTTCCCCTTTCTTCTGAAAGAGGTTTCTCATTCTTAGCATCTTTTATTTTGGGACGGCAGGGCAGGGTGAAGTGTTAGAGGGTGGGTGATGGTTTTTATTTTATTTTTAACTGCCAACTTCCACTCCTCTGCATTGTTCTTGTAAATGACCAGTCTCTTTTTACCAACAAGTCAAACCACTGGATCCACTTCATGAATGTTGGTTTGTGAGGTGCAGCCTCACTCCTCAGAGGGAGGTCTTTTGCTTGTGTATCTGCATATAAACTATATTTGAATGTATTCATCTGTATATACACTATATTTGACAGAATTCATATATATTTGGATCTTTCAATACTGCCAAATCTGACATGTAAAGAGACAGAAGCAGAAGTGAGAGAAGATGTAAGAATGGTGTACAATGCATGAACAGGACATATTTCTCATAATGAGTCTTCATTCCTCCAGGCAAGGTAAAGAATCTGCTAGTGGCACTTGTTCGCAGTGCCGGTGGGCTGATCTGCCTTATTCTGCCTTGTTTCAAAATGTTTTAAGTAAGTGAAACTGCACAGGAAACACATGGAATTACCTCAACCCAACTGCAGATTTTTTAAAACACTAAATGTTAGACTAAATTATTGGTTAAACAGTTTTATTTTTTGCAGTGTACCTGGCGTTTTGCAGCAAAACACCTCAAATGCCATGTAAAATTGAGGAAATGACATCACTTGTGCACAACACTAGGATTTCCCTTAATTCATTTACCCATTTAGTCAACTGCTGAGTTCAGGCATCTCAAATTGGACTTCCAACTGAGTCTGTTTTTTTTTCTTCTTCTTCTTCTTCTCCCCCAGAGAATTACCCTAAGTCTTGATATAGCAGCACATTCAGAGACTAACTTTCCACCAGCAGAGCTCACCGTGTTCACCGTGTGGTATCAGGACATCAGTGAGAAGTGAGTAAGCTGTCCGGTAGGCAGCTGAATTGAACTGAAGTGGTTACAAGCGTTTTTGTCTGGGAGCATGTAGGCCTGTGTTTTGTCTGCACCTCAAGAGGCTTCCAGGAGAGTTTCATCAGACAGGCAGCTGGAAAAAAAAAAAAAAAAAAAAAAAAAACACAGTGAGCATGTGGTGGCAAGTGGAGGTAGTGTTGTATTATGAAATGAATACTGGCAGTAGTAAAATACCCAATAAATATATTCCTGTGATTATAATCCAAATGTCACCTCTCTCCCATGCTTTTGTTTTAGTTATTTTATATTAACATAGAGTTGAATTGCAGGCAGCTGGACTGGATCGTGTATTCTTGAAGACGTCTCGCTTCACATCCAAGACGCTGCTTCAGTTCTGACAGACTGGTGGGGAGTCCCAGCTCTCTCCCCTGTGTGGGGATGTTCCCTGGGACTCCCCGCCAGTCTGCCAGGAACTTCCTCAAGCATTGTTGTTAAAGTTAAAAATCAAGAATCTTGTTTTCTTTTTTTTTTTTCTTTCTTTTTTTTTTTTTAGGTCAAGTGTGGCAATACCTGTCGATTACATATCACATACCACACATTACATAGCTTAGCTTTACTAAAATCACTGTGAAACACTCAGTCTTATTGATTATATACTGCCAATAATACTGTGTTGCTGTGTCTCATATGCAACATTGAAAGAAAATATACATGATCACAGTGAACAACACCCTCAAAGGCATTATGGCCTTAGACGAAAAAAAAAACAAAACAAAAAAAAAAAAATGGATGTGCCTGCTGGAAAGTTTTCAAAGAGGCAAATAAATGAATTAATAAATTAAATAAGTGAACAAATTCCAAATGAATATATATCATATATAATATATAAATCCAAATTACATATCACTTAAGGTCAACTGTGTACCACCTTTGCAATATCAGCAATACTGCAAAATACAGGGAGTTTTGCTGTTGGGTGATGGGCTTAATCACTATTGTGTGACCATTAGATTAAGCATAATCACTGTTTGTTTATATGCAAAGGTTCTGTAGCCTGCTATGGGGTTCACATGTAACATAGACCTAACCTGCCAATTTTGGCATGAGTTCACCAGCAGTTCATTCACCGGCTCCAATTCCTCGTATTTTTCCTCCCTGGCCTTTGTGTCCTGCCAGTTGCCCTCGGTGCCCTGAATCCGGTGACACTTCAAGCTGAATGGCATCGCCGCTAAGATGTTGAAATTCCGGGTCTTCTTAGTGGCCTCTATCCTCCAAATAAATATCTTCATTCTGCAGCGGAAGTTGTGCTGCCAACAACTCGCTCATGGTGCAAAGTTTCATGTTCCCTTTTATGCTCAGAAGCTTCTCACACGCTCACACCTCGCACACATGCAAACCAAGAAAACATTTTGTTTGTGTGGGTGGCAGTATGGGGTTAAATATGTGCACACAGCCTTGTGTGTGTGTGTGTGTTTGTGTGTGTCCCACAATAAAAATCCGAGTACTCTCCATTTGTAAGATATGTAAGATAAATTATAAGATAAGCAAGTAAGTAAATAAAACAAAAACAACTCCCCACAGGAAAACACTTCAGGTTTTGGTCTGTGTGTATCTGTGTGTGTACATAAGTGTGAATGCGATCACACCTCCCCAAATATAACAGTATTTTAGCCTTGACACTGACGAAGAGGCACCAGTGTGTAGTGGAGTTTTGAATCAAAGCCCAAACCTGATGGGTCCCATCAGGCACGGGTCAGTTTGAGCATTTTTTATTTTAAGAAAAAAAAAAAAAGTGTTAACCTTTCAACAATCTGTAAATACATAACATTTTGACTAAACCCAAAATATTATTTTTTAAAACCTTTTAAGTGCAGGCGATAGCTGAAAAACGGATTCTTTCAGAGGATTTGTGTAAAATATATAAAGAAAATTCTAACTTAAAACCACAGGCATGCCGTGACAGTCATTTTTATTTGGAGATGACTGAGAGAGCTACCAGATCAGATGCTCACCCCTTATGGTGATTTTTACATGGCTACACTGAATAGGCCTTCTTGATTGATGTGTGTGTTGTAGACTAATGTTAGCCAGCTGCACGCACAGAAACAAGTTCACTGAATAAGTGTTGTGAAAAAAGACGTAATGATGATTCACTTTTCTCCACTAAACGACTGGACTTCAACTCCACAGCAAACAAAAGGGAAAAGAGGAGCGAGACACTCTCCTCCCATCCAGTTGACTCTCCTGGCTGCCTGTTTGTTGAGATGTAAACACTACAGACGCCCCGCTCTTGAAAAATCTTTATTGTAATATCGTCCTTCTGATGTTTATACGGAAACAGCTATGGAAGTACAATAATTTTTTTCTCCTAGCAAAAGCTTGTAATCCATTAAAATAATTGTAAATGATGAGTTATTATCATCTGTCAGTTTACCGATTGCTTTCATAAGGTGAAGCTGTGTAATAAGCAGGATAATCCACTCTGAGGTGCTCCTTTATCAAAAAGTAACGGCACTGCTACGTTGGGCGTTATCTCTGACGGAGATCTTTCAGATTCAGGGCTCAGGAAACACACGTGCCGCTTGGGCTCGGACAATTTCAGGTCTCGCATGCTCAGGCAAATATGGATGGGTGCAGATTTTCAGGCTCAGGCAAAACACTAGAGCGGTGCATTTATCTGAGATCCCTCAACAAGGCAGACAGAGTTGGGATGAATCAGTCGCTGAGCCGACACAGATCTGAATTCAGACGAGTGACCTTCCCTCCCACATCTGCTGCACACACACACACACACACACGAGTCTATCTGACAACGGCTGACCCCAGATCTGAGCTTGGGTTTTAGCGAGGGGGGTTGGGGTGGTGGGGGGGTATTATGGAGGAGGGAGCAGGGGGCAGGAAGTGGAACAGATCAAACGCACCAATCAGATTGCGGTGTGGGGAGACTAAACATCATCACCCCACAGGAAGGAAGTAGCTATGTCTGAATTTGCAGACTACTGTGTGTGTGTGTGTGTGTGTGTGTGTGTGTGTGTGTGTGTGTGTGTGTGTGCGCGTGTGTGTCTGATTTACACAGACCAGCGTTTACATCCCACGCCCAAATATTTACCTCTGAGCAACTGCCACCCTCTAACACAAAGCTATGATTAGGCTTAGGCGAGTGTGCATTATGTGTGTTTGTCTGGTGACCTACAACTGTGTATGAATGTGTGCATAGTTGCATGTATACGTCTGCCTGTGTGTGTGTGTGTGTGTGTGTGTGTGTAAGGGGGTAGGATTGGGAGTCCTACAGGGACCACCTTGGTGAACAATGGCTCTTTTATTCCAGCAGAGCGTTTCACTGGACGCTGTGTCTAAGAGCAGCCACACACACACACACACACACACACTCAGACAGGAAACACATACACACATAAATACACAAACTTACACACATACACATACACGCAAGGCTTCACACACAACTCAAATACACACAAACTCTTTAGGGGGATCTCAGTGGGGGTCAGTTTTCTCTTAGAGTAGCCATGTTTGTGTGTGTGTATATATGTGTGTGTGTGTGTGTGTGTGTGTGTGTGTGTGGTGGGGGATAGTTAGTCAGGTAATTTGGCCCACTGGTCTGCAGCTTCAGACAGTGTGGAATGTGGTAGCGGTGGTTGGTTACACTTTTTGGTTTGAGGGGGCAGGGCGAAGGAAACAAAACCCAGGCTAAACACTGCAGCAGTTGAACCCTCTTGACCACAGAGAGGCCTTATCTGCTTCGTGCCATCTTATAACCATTTTAAACAACTATTTTTGTCGCACTTCCCCTTTATTCAACAGCGCACAATGTAACGTGACACATGGGTGACGAAATGAGGTGATGCACATTCAGCCTTCCCTCTAACTTCATCAACTTATTCTTTAACACCCAAAACTAATATAAACAGGGTTTTTGCAGCACAATTAATCCATATATCATCACATAAGGATTGCAATTTTCAGTATTAGTGCTCATACTGGAGCTAAGAAGTGGTCAGAGCCTTGTCCAAAGCTAAACAGTCCTCGCTCCCCACTGCCGCAAAAAAATTGTCAGGGTAACAGGGATGCTGGCAGTATTTCTTTCAGCAGATGGGGGAATGGGAAAGCATTAAAGTCGATAACAACACGGGCTGTACAGAACAAAACTATCATGACCGAATACTGCTGGATGTAATTTCACCCTGTGGATCATCACCATAAACTCCACCTGAAAACCAAACGACGCTGGACTTTAGTTTCCACCGTGCGCACGAGCGAATCTCCCCTACAGGCGTAAACAAGACAAGACTGTAACGTGTAATGTCAAGTGAGGGCCTCTGTCCATTAGGCATCTTTTTTTTTTTTTTTTTTTTTTTTTTTTCTGAACGTCAGCAGTGTTTTTTTTTTTATTGTTTTCAATCGCTTCTGAGAGCCTGCATCCGCCTCGGAGCACAAACCCCCCCCTTTTCAGAGCGCTTCTGCTTTTTTTTTGCACGTCTGCCTTTGAGCGCATCAAGTTAAAATCAGCTCCACTGTTCCAGCAGGCGCTACCCTTGTCAATATTGCATTTCACGAATGGACCTATCACAGTAGAGGAGGTGGGACTTTAAGACTGGGTGAAGTCGTTGTCAACGGCCAATAAAAATGGAGCAACTAAATTAGCGGTACCTCAGCACCTCTAAGCTTTTATTATTATTATTATTATTATTATTATTATTTTTCAATGTGCTTTTGAGCGCTTCTCAGTGCTTTTCTGCCTGTGAAAGACTCTTAGCAGACACCGGTCCTAACACTTAGCACATAATTATTAAGATTGGTCTGTGCACCCGATTCAATGTATGTATATATAGTAGTAAAGGGTCAAGGGTTATTCAGCTGTAAAAGTGAAATATGAAGCTCATTTTGGTGTAAACTGAGTTTCCACTGCAGGCGATCAATAAAGATACATTTTACATCTTACTGACAACGTTAATAAAAAAAAAAAAAAAATGAATTAGTTAATTAAATCTAAAAAAAAATGTAAGCACATATTTTATCAGTGAGTCGGGCCAACACAGGCCGTGTGGACTCAACCATTAAAAATGATGTGCTTATTTGTGCCACATTTTTTGGCAGTCGAGTCAAAACGATCCTCACTTCAGCTGACCCTTGACACTTTTGCATAGTACAACTTTAAATGGAAATACAGAGAGGGAAAAATAAATAAATAAATAAATGAAATGACCTCAGATCTTGAGGTTTGATTGCTGGGTCCGAGTGTTGCATGAGTTGAGCTCTTGATTCCTGTCGTCTTTGAAGTTGACTGGAAAGCTTTGGAATGGTGGTGTTTGAATTGTTCACTCACCCACTTGGGACCGGGACAGCGTTTATGTGCTGAAATCACACTGGACAGAGAAAGAATGAAAATTTGATTGGCTGTTTACCGCTGGAGTTTAGCCATGGCAACAAGCTTGTTGACCCGTCCACGCATTGGCCGAGTTTCTCTAAGCTCTATAGAAAATGAATGAACTTGCGGTGACATGCTGAACGTGTTGGCCCCAGTGTGAGCGCAGGGTCAGTGTAATTGAAGCAGCTGGGCCTGTGAACCTGTATATCTATGCGTGTGTTTGCGTATTTATGTGCGTGTGTACCCTTCTGTCTGCGTCTCTATTGCATGGAACGGATAATGCCTATAGGTTTGCCATCTGCAACCGTCCCAATCCCTCTTCTTGATTGCATTGAGCCCCAAACGACCAGATGTTTCATCACTATTATGGCATTAGGGCTGAGCTCAATAGGCAGATGTGTGTCTCTCTCTCGGCTGATTGTTGTCATGATAGAGAATAGTCTGATTACCACCTCTGATTAGGCCAATGGGCTGCTAATCCCTCCACAACTGCCTCAAATCCACTGTGTCAGCCCTGCCCCGCACTTCTGGGAACGAGAACAGGTTATACAACTAATACACACACACATATATACACGCACACACACGCACCTAAAGGTACGCACGGAAACAAATGCACACCTACACACCAGGACAAACACATAGACTTACGGAGATGGAGGGAACAAAGGAGGTGACAGTCACATAGGGACACACACATGCACAGAGGCACACATGCATGCATCTACACACCCATGCACACACACATACACGTACACACACACACACACACAGAGCGGTAGGCAGGGGTCTGATGTCAGGGTTTATAATGTGAGCTTGGCCACTCATCCCAAATGTCATGTTTATCTGATCCGTATTAAAGACCCTGTGACAATGGAACAGATGGGGGCTGCCTTTTGTCCTGCAAGCACACACACACACATGCACACACGCACACACACAGGCATGCACGCGCACACTAACACTCACCCCCCACACATACATGGATGCACCCTGTGCTCTCTCTCTCTCTCTCTCTCTCTCCCTCTCTCTCTCTCTCTCTCTCTCTCTCTCTCTCTCTCTCTCTCTCTCTCCCTCTCTCTCTCTCTCTCTCTCCCTCTCTCTCTCTCTCTCTCTCTCTCTCTCTCTCTCTCAGTGGGCTGTGTGAGTGGGGTTGAGGTTGTGTGATTGTGTTTAGCCAAGCAGAGTGATTGTGCTCTACAGGGGAGCTAGCCTGCTCTCACCACGCCAGACGGACAACATAACAAATACACACAAAAAATAAAAAATAAAAACAACACACACACACACACGTACACACACACACACACACTCACAAACACACAGCCACTGCCGCTATCATACATTCTCTTTTAAATATCCCTGCCTTGCCTGCCTTTTCAAAACTCAAGTATGATCAAATTTGTTTATCAGGTTTATACTTCTGTTAGTATCTTAACACGCTGCTCCATCTCACTGGGTTGGCCATTCAAAAGCAACTGAATACCTGCTATGAAAGCACATTAGACAATTTGTGTAGGCAAAGAAAAAGGTCTTGGATCAACTTATCGCAACACTTCCATGCTAAAACGAGCTCGTCTTTGTCAGCTTAGTGGATACATGATTCCATGGTGCAAAGGTCACAGGTTTGATCTCCACAAGAGTCCTATAAGACACAGGAGTCCTACCTGCTCAGTTTCTTCTCTGAATAAATCATCAAGGCTAAATCGTTAGCCTAAGTGATGTAATTGCATTGCACTGAGCTCTATGCAAAGCTGTGCTCACCCTGCGTCCATGTGCTGTCATATTTACTGGAGTTTCCCCACACGTCACAACTGTATGCTTATGGCTGATTGGACAAAATCCAACGCTGACGTCACCAGGGGAAATTGAATACCATGGTGCTATAATTATCAAGGGTGATCTATTTCTCTTAAATTTATCATTGCATGATTCATTTTCAGCTTTACTGTAAGGAATTTATATCTCCATGTTAGATGTTGGGCAATGTGCGCTGCATCTGTAAGAATCCTGATTTCTCCAACTTGTACACACATATACCCCATAAATCTGGGAGTACATGAATGCACGGTTGATTGATGCATTGTACTGTTTTTCTCTTGGCCAAGTGGTCAGTGTGTGGTTAGATGTGAGCTGCTCTATACATCCCTGTTCACCTGTTGGACAAGGACTCAGTGTTGGAATGAACCCAATGATTTGTGTTCCCCTGACATTATCCATTTCGCTGCATCTTCTGCATCTGCATCAGCCCGGACTGACCAACATAAAACTGACCGTGGAAATCTGCACAATTGTGTCCACATGGTTGTGTGTGTGAAACGTAATGGACGCTGATGTGTGGCATTGTTCTCCAGGTGGTAGACGGTGGTTGAACATCATACCTGCTGTGCCACGACAACCCCTGTGCAGAAGATGCTTCCCTGCCTACGTGTGTGAATGGGTGTGCATGCGTGTGTCTGCTTGTGGACATAACTTTCCGTGTGTGTACGTGTGTTTTCGCATGCAAATGTCTGCGTGTGTGTGTGCACATTTTGTAATTGTTCTCAAGTTACTATAAGTTAATACATATACTACAACCAAGTGTATGTATGTGAAACTGGAGTGTGTGTATACATTAAATCGTGTAATCTTACGCTAGTGTGTATCCTTAAAATTGTGTATGTGTGCCTCCATCTGTGTGTATACATTAAGCATGTGTATATACTGATAATGTGTCACATTTTGTAATTCCTAATAAGCTTGTATTTATTCTTCAGTCAAGTGTGTGTGTGTGTGTACAGTGCGTGCATGTGTATATTTCATAATTTTATGCTGGTGTGGCTCCAACAAATTGTATGCGTATGTGTACATGCGCCGCGTGTATGTGTGCATGCATATGTATCTGTGTGTGCATTTTTAGTGCCTGTGTGTATTGGCTGCTGATGTGTGCCTAAGTGGCCATTGTGCAGGCGCAGTGTAGGAGAGGGAGAGTGGCTAGCAGCACAAAGCCACCAGTCCAGCTCGGCGGCTCCACCAGCAGCCAGCCAGCCCCACTCGGCATGCACCTGGCGTCCCCTCACACACACCACCATTATTAATTGCTAATACATATTTATGTGGCACAAATTTGCCATTTGTTTATGCATAAAATTATCAATAGCACAGGGCGCTTAGCCAGAGAAAACGGTGACCTTTTTAAAGAGTAATAAATGGAACAGTATGTGTGTGTGCCTGTGTGTGTGTGTGTGTGCGAGTGTGTGCTTATCTAATGGATAATGTTTAAGAGGGAGGTGTTGGGTTGGAACAAGGGGAGGAGGGTGCCGGTTTTGCGGCTGGACGTGGCAGAAAGGCAGCTGAGGCCTGCCAAGAGGAGATCCACTGATCTGGATGTTTACCCACAGTTTGTTTTTCACACAAGCAATGAGCTTTCTTTGTCCTCGGCTTCATTAGCCGAGTCCATGTTTTCCGTGCATGTGTGTGTGTGTGTGTGTGTGTGTGTGTGTCTGTGTGTGTGCATGTGAGGACAAGTGTTTGCATATGTGATCTGCGTGTGCGCGTGAATGTGTGTTAATTTGTGTGTGTATACAGGCATTGTGTGCATTAGCCTCTCTCTGCAGGTGACCCACCAAGGCCACACCCACTCAACAACCAAGACACGAACACCCTATCAAGAGGTTCCACCCCCATTTTCCCACACATTTTTCCCTTGTAACGACTAGTAACAACTTCAGTTCTAACAGGAGTTGCAAGCAAAACTGAAAAAAAAAAAAAAAAAAAAAAAAATCTGGACAAAACTTGGTTGCACAATTAATTGAACAACCAAAATAAATATTGATATTGAAATACTGAGGCATTAACTGCTTTACTTTCCAAATCAAGAGGACAAGGACAAGTCTTTTAAAAAAGCCTCCTTAAAAGGCATTCCTGGAGTTGTGCAAAATTCCCTGCCTGACAATGAAATTGCGCCTGAAAGAAAATCTTTTGACGTAATTTTATTTGTGATTTTTTTTTTTTTTTGTCCTTTCAGATGTTAGCCATTCGAAAGTACTTGAGATACTGACCTAACACTCTGTACTGCTTTTTGTTTTCTTTCCTCTTCATCCTCGCCCTGTGTTCCTGCATTCTTGTCCTTCTCTCATTCTTCATTCTTCTTATTCTCCTCCTCCTCCTCCTTTTCATCTACAGGAGTATCTCTCTCTGCTTTTCTCTCCTATTATAGTTATTGATTCCTCTGCTCTGTTTCCTCCCTGTTTTGCTCTCACCTCTCTCTGATATTGTTGTCCACTGTGGAATTCTTTTCTCCTCGTCTCTCCTCTGTCTCTGTAGGTGTATCTATATGTGTGAGTGTTACTGTGGAACGGGAAAAGCTGAATTTTCTGCGCTTGGAAACGGTCTAAAACTTCCTTTGCTCTCTGTTTCTCTCTGTGTCTCTCTCTATGTCTCTTTACCAGGGTCGGCCCTCTCTCTGATGGGTGTCCAGTCAGCAGCAGAGCCATCTCTCTGGGGACGCTTGTAGGTCAGCTGCTATTTTCATACCACACACACACACACACACATGCACACACACAAAAATTAACTTATCTTCCCTGATTGTGCTCCTGTCCTCTCTATGAAGTGTTCAAGTGCTTAAACTTAAACTAAACACAAACTGGGTTGAGTTACAGCATCTTCTGTCACTCCCTCTCACTCTCTCTCTGTCTCACACACA